>NC_136063.1:524334072-524590572 GCF_964261635.1 Lissotriton helveticus | reverse complement strand
GTGTGAAGGGGGAGGCCTATCACCCACCCATTTGTGACAGATTTTCCTTCTTGCCAGAAAATGAAATAGAGGAGCAACTTCCTCATATTGTCACTCAGCACTTCTGGCCCCTCCACTACCTAAAAATTAATCAAACTGAGGCTTACCTTAACATCCCCCCTACAATATTCAAAATGGTCCTATCCACTTCCCAATATACCTTATTTCTGGGCATTCCATGAACATGTGGATGTCTGTTGCCTTCTCTAATCCACATTTGGCACATTTCACCCTCTTTGAAATCTTGTATGGTGAGAAACAAGCTCTATGAATCGAAAAAAATATGATTTCTTCTTAAAAAAACTGTTTGACAACAGAGAATAAAATGTGCATCAATACTTGTAACTGCTCCCTCGACAAGCATTCCCCCCGGGGTTCTTCATCCAACTTGAAATCCATGTCCAAATTCGCTAAAACTTCCCATTACCAGATTGATACTTCCTTCTTCCTTGGGGGTTTCCCCGATAATTGTTATTCCATAGACCATTGCTTCACCATGGCTTGTAGTCCTTTTGAAAAACTTTGGGTCTCCAAATTTAAACAGGAAGTGTGTTGCACCCCTTTAACTTTTCCTAGCATGGTCTTAAACAGAAGTCCAGTTTCTAAATAATCTGGAGAGATAAATTCTAGGATTCTACAGTTGAAAGCACCAGGCATAATATTTTATGGCTCTCTTTTTCCATGCAACCCTCGGCCCCTTATATGCCCATAGAAAGGAGTTTATTGTAAGTTGTATTCTCTCTGACCAACTCTTAATCAGATCTAATGGAGTAGTATTAAAGACAAAACTAAATTTAGACAAAATGTAGGCAAACTCTTCACTAGACTAATTATGCCACAATGTGTCAGATGCAGATAAGCCAACCATTGATTTAATTTACTTGTTTACACTAGAGCTTTCCCAAGGTTTAAATTCGGGATTTTGTCGATATCCCGTGTGATCTTTAGTCCCAAGTACTTAATTTTTAATTAAAGAGGTATCCCTCTTCTGGTTCCAAAACATGATTTCAGTTTTTACAGCATTAACAGAATAGCCCAAAACAGTTCCTAAATGTATTGCAATCTTCAGTACAGCAGGAAGAGCTGTTAATAAATTGGATGACTAAAACATGAGGTCATCAGCATAAAATGAAACTTTTTTTCTCCCATCCCAGACAGTGAATGGGGCTAATTGAGGGATCCTGCTTAATCCTAGTGGCAAGAGGTTCAATATATAAATTAAAAAATAATGGAGACAGGGGAAAGCCTTGTCAAGATCCTCTAAATATTTTGAAAGGTAGAGTTAGATTCCCATTCACTTAAAATCCTCGCAGACGGGTCTTGATAGATCAAACACACTGCTCTTCAAAACTT
Source organism: Lissotriton helveticus (assembly GCF_964261635.1). NCBI lineage: Eukaryota > Metazoa > Chordata > Amphibia > Caudata > Salamandridae > Lissotriton > Lissotriton helveticus. The sequence goes on along the minus strand of NC_136063.1, from coordinate 524,589,180 downwards.
TTCATACAAATTATGCTGTTTTAAGATTGTAATCAGATAGGTCCAGTTAACTCTGTTAAAGGCTTTGTTGCATCAAGTGTGTAGATGGCGAGGTGGGCACTGTAAATTGTGGCCAAATCCATAGAGCCAATAAGATTGTAAGGACATTTGTGCAGTAATCTTCCTGTCAAGAAGCCCTTCTTATCACAATGTAAAAACCTCCCCACAACTCCACTCACCCTTTCTGCCAACATTTTTGCGAATAATTTATAATCGTATTCAGAAGCGAATTTGGTCTTTAAGACACACAACATGCTGGATTTTCCTCCGGGTTCTAGAATCAGCATAATAGTTGCTTCGTTCCAGTATTTTGGTAGCACAACACCGTCCTCTACAATCTCCCCAAACAAGGCTGTCAAAACAATTAGAATGGAATCTTCCAGAACCTTATACAGCTAGAAGCAGATCGATTGGGACTCCTAAATCACAGGCGTAGCCTAAGAGCTTGATAAAACAGTTAGGATTGTGTGATTTATGGAGGCATAGGGTAGGGGTAGAACTAGGTTTTTCCTTGTACAATAAAAAGTATGGTCATGCTTAAAGGATAGATTGCATCCTTGTTGATCAGGTGTTAAATGAAGCAGTCTATGACATTACCTATCTAGCTGCCCATATATGTGACCACTCAGCTGTAGTATTAATGATCAAACCCATTTTGAAAGAAGAGGTAAGGAGATGGACTTTTGATCGTACATTTCTGTTGGATAGTGACATGGTTTCCAACTTCTGTACAGAGACAGAAGAATTTTTTAAGACAAATGTGGGATCAGCTCCCCTAACTGTGGTTTTGGACACCGTTAAACCTGTCATAAGAGGGAAATTCATGTTCTTCTTGAGTTTTAGAAATAAGAAGGTTAAGAGTGAAGTGAGTCCCTTAGAGGTAGAGATGGCTAAGCTAAAGAAAAAACTGGTGGCAAGTTTAGGTACTGAAGTAAGACTCTCATTAGAAAACATTTTGAGATTCCTGAGGGCCCAGTTAGATGAACTATTGCAGCCTAGTATCAAGAAGAAATGGGAAGTCAGCAAGCTTGCTCATTTCGAGTATGGAGATTGTGCAGGGAAGCAGTTGGCTTGGAAGATCAATGCGGATCAAGTAAGGAATGTTATGAAGGAGATTGACTGTGGGCAGACCGGGGAGAAGTGGACGAGTAGCATGGAGACTAAGTTTCAGAGGTTCTTTGAAGGGCTGTACTCCGAAGAGGAGGCAGTTACTGAAGAGAATGTGAAAAGAAGAGGAGGCAGTTACTGAAGAGAATGTGAAAAACCTGCTGGTGGCTAATGATTTGCTCAGTCTTGCACCCAGTAACAGGCCCACCTGAATCAACAGATTACTCAGTGAGACGTAAGGGCATCACTAAGATCTAACAAAGGAGGGAAAGCAGCAGGTCCAGATTGTTTACCAGTGGAGCTGACCTGTCCAAATATTGTCTAGGATCACATTAACATTTCCCTTCCATTATAACTGGGTATGGGAAATCAAGGAGACTGGATAAAACCAGCCTTTAGTGGTTCGATATCATCATAGATTGGGCCATAAAAACCCTACTAATGCAAAGATCCTATCATATAATTGAAATGTTGCTATAATCCACCTCCTAAATGTATCTGTTCTGACTCCCAATATAGCCGCTTTGACCTGATGCTTCACCAATATAGCTAACCCCTTTATGGTAAAATTCTGAACTGTGCAGACAGAAAATTGGACCCACAATTGGGACTTAAATAAATCTACACATTCAGCTTTGGTCAATTGCTTTTCCTGCAGGATTAATATGTGTGCTTGTGAGCCCCTTAAATATTGTAAAATCGTATCCCTCCTGCCTTTAGTATGCAACCCATTCACATTCCATGACATTATCGGAATCAATCTACCTCTTCCTCCCTGGCCTTCATCAAAACTGCCTATTTTAACATAACAACTAAGGACCTAGCAGGGGTGTTTGATGATCTTTTTTTCTTTTTTCCCATATGCTGCCCGCCCTGTACTCCTCACCCATACTCATGCCCCAGCCCCTCCAACCCTTGGAGAACCCACCCCTGCTTCCATATAGACTAAATGTTTGTCCTATTTTAGAGTGCCATTGGGATGCTCTGGCATAAGAAAAGAAAAACCAAATTTATTGCAAAAAAAAGCCCCAGCCAGATATCAGCAATAGTCAGCAAGTAGATGCATATTATTATTATAATTATTATTCAAAATTGGGGGATTTCCTTTGTTTTCCGAAAAAAGCCTGCATACTTACATTCCTATTAAGTATCTTTTAGGTACCTGAATTTTTCCTCTAACTGACTTAAAGTAGCTCATCTGCTTCTCTATGGGCCTTCAGATTGTGTGTTTTATTGTGGTACATAACATGCAGGGAAACAGGGAATCTGAACAGGGCCTTAGAACCTAAGCTTTCCAACTCCTCTAACCACATCCCCTGGCTTTCATTGCCTATTTATACTCACTCATTATAAATCTGATCTAATCTTAAAAGAGAAATCCTTCATTCTCAAGAATTTCATCTTAAAAGTTTTTAGCAGAATCTTTTTTTTTAGGACATAAGTTTGGATGTTTAGGAGGATTTCTGTGATTTAATTTTATTAGGATCTCTGTGTGTTCTCTTAATATTTCTTGCTACATCCTCCTCCCTGTCTTCTATCTGTGTTCCTACCTTTAGGAGGGAAACCACATATGCTTTTAAGTCATCTCCTTCAACCCCCCCCTCCGGAATATTTAAAATCCTTAAATTGTTTCTTCTTGAAATGTTCTCCAATTGTTCCAATTTTTATGGGATTTCCTGCTCGTTAAGTCTTAATGTCTTTATTTCCACCTGATTTCTTCCCACTTCAACTTTCAAAACCCCTGCCGTGTCTTCAAGGCCTGGATCCTTACAGCCGAAAAATGTAATTTTTCTTGAGGGCTTCACAGGAGCCCCTTTTTCTCTCTGATTTGTTTCAGAGACAGCAAACCCCTATTTGATGTCTGCAGAGAGTGAAAGACTCATAGTTTTGAGGGAAGCATTTGACACTGTAGTTAGTTGCTCTAGATGTAGGCTTTTGAGATGTAAACTCATGTATAGGCTCCCGTGAAGACTCCTGTATTAATGCAGTACCTAAAGAAATAGGAAACACTTTAGTCTGATTAGGAATTGCTTCACCACTTACTAGATTGGGGTTCTCCTCCAGTATTTCCAAAACCTTTACCTCCCTTTCCTGGGCCTGTTCTGCCCTATTGTCAGCACTTGGAAATTATGTGACAGATCTTTCCCTGGTTCCAATACCTCTCATTGAGTCATCTTTTGATTCACTTAGGCTACATTGATATCTATTACAGTAGGCAAGCCCTTAAACAAGGACCCTAGTGAGGTGGTAGTTTTAGTTTCCTGCAATCAACTGGATCAGCTTGTTTTTTAAACTCATGTTTCCACTGCACTGATACAACCAGGGGTATTGTTAGCATAGTGTTTACAATCCCTTCCAACCTGATTTCCAGTGCCAATTTTGTTGAGCTCATTGCTTGCACAGTAGTAAATGTGTTTCGAAACTGTGAATTTATTTGTGGGTTCTCCTCTGTCACGCAACTGTTAGGGAAATTGTTGACATCACTAAGGTAGCATGAGCTCAGCAGCCATGACGTTGCTTTTGCGCACGTTACTACATGGCTTTATTTTTGCAACCCTCTGTTTATGTCTTTCACATGAAAACCATCTGCTTTGTTCGTTCTCTGCCTGTTCCTGGAGTTTAGTCTGAACATTACAAGCAAGGTCGACAAACAATGTCCCTTGTTATTCTGTTCTGGTCAGTCCCTAGCAACTAGAGAAAACATGCTAGCACAGCTGCTGCTGGAAACTCATACTTTGATATTATGGGGATGCGTGTTTAGGTAACACACACTTGGAGAGGGAGCTTTCAGGGAGAAGAGCCATGTGGTTCCTATGATATGGATATACCATCTAGGCACTAAGGCATGGCGTCTGCTGACAAAGCCCAGAGATCTCCTATTATATAATAAAGCTTCTTCTTATCAAGGGGAGGGTGGTTAGGCCTTAAAGTCCTTTATCCACTGTCTTTATATGATGACATCTCCCTTTATGATATATGGCCTTGCTGCAATGCTAACTGTTAGGTTAGTGATTTTTGCTGCTGGTTGTGGCTCTTATACTGCGTTTTAGAGCATGATAGTTAAAATAAACATTTTGAACTATATTCGTGTTTTGGTCAGTTCTTGACATGGACGAGAGATTGAGCGAAAAGGTATGTCTTGTTACCACGATTCCTGAGAGATCTGGGAGTGTTGTGTTCTGGGGTCTCTAATAATTTGCTTCTTCACAAGTTCATAGGAGAGCAAGTGAGACACTATAGCTAATCGGTTCTGGATTTGTTGACACTTAGGTTGTGGGAAGGCTTAGCCCCTATACACTGAGGTCCCATATTCCTGCGCATAGTTCTGAGTATGTGCAGAACCCCTGCAACATGGTGCCACCAACGTTTCATCTTGTACTTATTCGTGAGACCCCTGAGTAATGCTAGTGCTTGTCCAAAATACCCTCTCACCAGTTTCTGGAGATGTCCATGGTGTGAGGGTTTACATTCCTATACTTGATGTATATATGTTTTTCAAGCTTGGATTTTAAAAGGTTCTTCTTTGTATATTGGCCCACCTTTGCGCTACCGTTCATGACTTCCTTATTCCTCTCTTCTTATGGGCAGTCGCTATTGCGGCGCCGAACCGCGCTGCGCTCACAGCTTATTTGTCGCAGCATTGAGTCCCTAATGGAGGGGATGATTTTATTTTTGTATTTGAGGCGGATGCAGCATACCGCTTCGAGGTTTTTTATTCTTGGATTACCTTTCCGGCAGTGGATGACAATTTCACAAATATACTGCCTCTGCGGTCCCAAAGGAATGTAGCCCTTATTGATTGCTTGGAGTTCCGTTGACAGCTAGGCAGCACACCATATGGTTTAATGGCACCCTTCCTCACCCTGTATCTGTGGTCCGATTAGGCCCCTTATCAGTTGATGGGGCCACGTGGCCTGTTTTGGCTGGGTTACACCACATCCAAATTACCATAATGTTCCTATCACAGAGCTATGACAATTGCATACATTGTTCATACATATACATAGAGCTGTAATACAGTTTATGTCACGTAATGTTCAAGTGGCTCCGCTGCATACACACCGGACATGGTCGTGGTCTTGTTATTAGTCCCATCATGATTAATTCAGTGATGGGTAAACGTCCTCAGAATGAGGATGATTTCCCTCACAGGCTTGCAGAAAAATTTGAGCAACTGAAAGCTGTTTTTCCACATACTACGCCTGTGGAGAAATACAGGATCCTTACTATGAGTTCACCTAAAGGAATCATTTCCAATTTGGCAGATTGCGCCACCTGGGGGAAAGTGTTGTGGTGGTATATTCGCTGTGCTTTGGCACCCCCCTTCATAACCGTTCTTCCGTCTGTACTTAAAAAGGTTCAAGATGAATAGGGTTTGTGAGGCTGCCCTGGACATGGGGATGAGATTGGTGGGGGTGTTCCCTTTGTTTCTGATATGATCGTTGCTAACATCAAGCAGTTAGCTTACAGGTGAGTCAGCACCTTGAGGTGGCTGCTGACGTGGATAAGCTACGTGAATTGCCAAAGATTACTGCTAAAGTATATAAATACTAGGGACACAATAACCTGGGAATTAAATCTTTTAAACAAACACAACAACCCAACCTGAGAAGGATTGGGCGACCAGTCTTTCCTAAAAAGCTTTGGAATGGGAATCAGTGGCTGCAACAGCAGAAGCAAGGTTCGCATGCTGGTTCAACGACACCTGTAACTTCTGAGCATAGATATGATTTGCGTGACCGCTCAACAATTAAATCAAGTTTCAAGTTCTTGATCCTTGCTCTTCTTGATCATTACATGACTCGTTGGATTCACAGTTCGGTGTTGGGGAGGGACAGGATCGCAGACAAGGCGAGACCACTCCACAAAGACGTGATCCGCCACGCCAGTTTAACTGTAAGCCAAACCAGAGGGACTGCTTTTTCGAGCCCCGTTTCAAAGGAAGAAAGTTGATGCTTTGACAGTAAAGCATGCCTCAGATGGTGAGAACCCTGCTCCTTGATAGGAGTTGGGCCTTGACACTCCTTGACAGTGCAGCGGAAGTTACCATAGTGCGGGAGGCACTCCATCCTTGTCTGGAGTTGAGAGCAACTGATACTTTCATCACAGTGGAAACAGCAGACACACAAGTTGCTCCCCCTGATAGGTTTTATGAGATAGACCTTCAAATTGAGGGTGATAGTAAATGTACAATTAAGGCAATCTTTTTGGACAACCTTACCTCCTCCTGTGACATTTTGCTGGCGGAGACAGATTGGCCTCCCCCATTTGTTTTGTCTTCTTCCCGAGGGGAAGATGTTATACTCCCTATTTTTTTGCGTTACATCTCTGAGGAGGCTAAACAAGCTTATGCTGCAGAATAGGTTTTGGCCCTAGCTCCGGCTGTATTGTAATCAAGTGGGCTGGGATTAAATTCTCCGGCATATGAAAAATACCTTTATGTGCATGTCCCAGCTGCAGGGGCAATATCCGATCAGACGTAAAGCAAAAGGATCCGTTAGTGAAATTTTGACCTAGTTGGAATACCAGGGTGTTAATGAACACATTGTTTAATCCATGAATAATCCTCTTTATCCTATATCGAAACCGGACAGTTAATATGGTATAGTTTTGGATTACAGACATTTGAACAGTAGTGTTCATACATTTGCAGTACAAAACACACAGCTCTCCGTTAGTGAATAATATTGTTCGTAAAAAATACAAAACAACATTGGATATTTTTTCATGGTTTTTATAGTCACAATTTAGCTCCTGGTAGCTGCGATTTGACCATATTTACCCCGGTCGGCAATCAGAAGCACTTTACGCATTTGCCTATGGGATTTAAGAACAGTCCCTGGGCTTTTGCTGCGCATGCTGTTTCTCTACTACACGACATTGACCGTGATGCGTTCTCATACGTCATAAGTCGATTACATTTCTCTGACAGATGATGAATTGATCTCGCAACTTGTGTGAATGGATCGCATCATTCTCTCTTTTGCAAACTTGGGTTACAAATGTAATTTTGCCAAGTCACATATTGCTTGTTTGGCGGTTCTGTCTTTGGGCTACGAGCTATATAATGAAGGCACTTTCTGGAGAACGGTGCACAATTACGTCTACATTGAAAAACTGACAGTCTTTGCTGGGATTTTTGAATTTCGGGAGGACTTACATTCCTGATTATGTACAGCGTCTCAAACTGCTTTATGCATTGAAACAACCCTCTTTTTTGTCTGCCAGCTTGCGTCCGGAACATACCTTAATACTTCGGTCTTTGCAGTCCGATCTGCTTTCAACCAACTTCTTGTTAACACGTGATAATTCTATGAACTTGGTCATAAGAATTATGCCAGAGACAGTAAATTTAACTTACTTGACATTCAATGAAGGTGACACAGTACCAATTGCATACAAATCGCATCTGTACATAGCAGCAGAAATACGGTTTTCCACAGTTGAAAACATTTTGACAGCAGATGGCGATTCTGAAAGAACACTCCCTGGTGCAGGGTAAGTGCATTCTTATGGTCTCATCAGTCCCTTCTCTGGAAGCAGTGACTAAGGTGAGTGTACCGAATTCCAACGCTTTGCATCCCCGCTGGATACAATGGGTGAGTTCTTTGACATCAGCTGATGTCATTTTTATCTTTGATCCCTCATTGCAGACACATGAGTTTTTACAATATGAACATGTCCATCCTCCTTCATTGTCGTTGCTTCCTCTGGATCAGTACAAATGTATCATCTATACCAAAGGGTCTGCTCAACCAGCCGTTGGGTCAAAGCATGCTTATTCAGCGATTGCTCTATTGTGGCTGGCCCAATTGTAAATGGTGAATTTAAGTTTTCTATAGTCCACTCAGCTGTAGTATTAATGATCAAACCCATTTTGAAAGAAGAGGTAAGGAGATGGACTTTTGATCGTACATTTCTGTTGGATAGTGACATGGTTTCCAACTTCTGTACAGAGACAGAAGAATTTTTTAAGACAAATATGGGATCAGCTCCCCTAACTGTGGTTTTGGACACCGTTAAACCTGTCATAAGAGGGAAATTCATGTTCTTCTTGAGTTTTAGAAATAAGAAGGTTAAGAGTGAAGTGAGTCCCTTAGAGGTAGAGATGGCTAAGCTAAAGAAAAAACTGGTGGCAAGTTTAGGTACTGAAGTAAGACTCTCATTAGAAAACATTTTGAGATTCCTGAGGGCCCAGTTAGATGAACTATTGCAGCCTAGTATCAAGAAGAAATGGGAAGTCAGCAAGCTTGCTCATTTCGAGTATGGAGATTGTGCAGGGAAGCAGTTGGCTTGGAAGATCAATGCGGATCAAGTAAGGAATGTTATGAAGGAGATTGACTGTGGGCAGACCGGGGAGAAGTGGACGAGTAGCATGGAGACTAAGTTTCAGAGGTTCTTTGAAGGGCTGTACTCTGAAGAGGAGGCAGTTACTGAAGAGAATGTGAAAAACCTGCTGGTGGCTAATGATTTGCTCAGTCTTGCACCCAGTAACAGGCCCACCTGAATCAACAGATTACTCAGTAAGACGTAAGGGCATCACTAAGATCTAACAAAGGAGGGAAAGCAGCAGGTCCAGATTGTTTACCAGTGGAGCTGACCTGTCCAAATATTGTCTAGGATCACATTAACATTTCCCTTCCATTATAACTGGGTATGGGAAATCAAGGAGACTGGATAAACCAGCCTTTAGTGGTTCGATATCATCATAGATTGGGCCATAAAAACCCTACTAATGCAAAGATCCTATCATATAATTGAAATGTTGCTATAATCCACCTCCTAAATGTATCTGTTCTGACTCCCAATATAGCCGCTTTGACCTGATGCTTCACCAATATAGATAACCCCTTTATGGTAAAATTCTGAACTGTGCAGACAGAAAATTGGACCCACAATTGGGACTTAAATAAATCTACACATTCAGCTTTGGTCAATTGCTTTTCCTGCAGGATTAATATGTGTGCTTGTGAGCCCCTTAAATATTGTAAAATCGTATCCCTCCTGCCTTTAGTGTGCAACCCATTCACTTTCCATGACATTATCGGAATCAATCTACCTCTTCCTCCCTGGCCTTCATCAAAACTGCCTATTTTAACATAACAACTAAGGACCTAGCAGGGGTGTTTGATGATCTTTTTTTCTTTTTTCCCATATGCTGCCCGCCCTGTACTCCTCACCCATACTCATGCCCCAGCCCCTCCAACCCTTGGAGAACCCACCCCTGCTTCCATATAGACTAAATGTTTGTCCTATTTTAGAGTGCCATTGGGATGCTCTGGCATAAGAAAAGAAAAACCAAATTTATTGCAAAAAAAGCCCCAGCCAGATATCAGCAATAGTCAGCAAGTAGATGCATATTATTATTATAATTATTATTCAAAATTGGGGGATTTCCTTTATTTTCCGAAAAAAGCCTGCATACTTACATTCCTATTAAGTATCTTTTAGGTACCTGAATTTTTCCTCTAACTGACTTAAAGTAGCTCATCTGCTTCTCTATGGGCCTTCAGATTGTGTGTTTTATTGTGGTACATAACATGCAGGGAAACAGGGAATCTGAACAGGGCCTTAGAACCTAAGCTTTCCAACTCCTCTAACCACATCCCCTGGCTTTCATTGCCTATTTATACTCACTCATTATAAATCTGATCTAATCTTAAAAGAGAAATCCTTCATTCTCAAGAATTTCATCTTAAAAGTTTTTAGCAGAATCTTTTTTTTTAGGACATAAGTTTGGATGTTTAGGAGGATTTCTGTGATTTAATTTTATTAGGATCTCTGTGTGTTCTCTTAATATTTCTTGCTACATCCTCCTCCCTGTCTTCTATCTGTGTTCCTACCTTTAGGAGGAAAACCACATATGCTTTTAAGTCATCTCCTTCAACCCCCCCCCCTCCGGAATATTTAAAATCCTTAAATTGTTTCTTCTTGAAATGTTCTCCAATTGTTCAAATTTTTCTGGGATTTCCTGCTCGTTAAGTCTTAATGTCTTTATTTCCACCTGATTTCTTCCCACTTCAACTTTCAAAACCCCTGCCGTGTCTTCAAGGCCTGGATCCTTACAGCCGAAAAATGTAATTTTTCTTGAGGGCTTCACAGGAGCCCCTTTTTCTCTCTGATTTGTTTCAGAGACAGCAAACCCCTATTTGATGTCTGCAGAGAGTGAAAGACTCATAGTTTTGAGGGAAGCATTTGACACTGTAGTTAGTTGCTCTAGATGTAGGCTTTTGAGATGTAAACTCATGTATAGGCTCCCGTGAAGACTCCTGTATTAATGCAGTACCTAAAGAAATAGGAAACACTTTAGTCTGATTAGGAATTGCTTCACCACTTACTAGATTGGGGTTCTCCTCCAGTATTTCCAAAACCTTTACCTCCCTTTCCTGGGCCTGTTCTGCCCTATTGTCAGCACTTGGAAATTATGTGACAGATCTTTCCCTGGTTCCAATACCTCTCATTGAGTCATCTTTTGATTCACTTAGGCTACATTGATATCTATTACAGTAGGCAAGCCCTTAAACAAGGACCCTAGTGAGGTGGTAGTTTTAGTTTCCTGCAATCAACTGGATCAGCTTGTTTTTTAAACTCATGTTTCCACTGCACTGATACAACCAGGGGTATTGTTAGCATAGTGTTTACCATCCCTTCCAACCTGATTTCCAGGGCCAATTTTGTTGAGCTCATTGCTTGCACAGTAGTAAATGTGTTTCGAAACTGTGAATTTATTTGTGGGTTCTCCTCTGTCACGCAACTGTTAGGGAAATTGTTGACATCACTAAGGTAGCATGAGCTCAGCAGCCATGACGTTGCTTTTGCGCACGTTACTACATGGCTTTATTTTTGCAACACTCTGTTTATGTCTTTCACATGAGAACCATCTGCTTTGTTCGTTCTCTGCCTGTTCCTGGAGTTTAGTCTGAACATTACAAGCAAGGTCGACAAACAATGTCCCTTGTTATTCTGTTCTGGTCAGTCCCTAGCAACTAGAGAAAACATGCTAGCACAGCTGCTGCTGGAAACTCATACTTTGATATTATGGGGATGCGTGTTTAGGTAACACACACTTGGAGAGGGAGCTTTCCAGGGAGAAGAGCCATGTGGTTCCTATGATATGGATATACCATCTAGGCACTAAGGCATGGCGTCTGCTGACAAAGCCCAGAGATCTCCTATTATATAATAAAGCTTCTTCTTATCAAGGGGAGGGCGGTTAGGCCTTAAAGTCCTTTATCCACTGTCTTTATATGATGACATCTCCCTTTATGATATATGGCCTTGCTGCAATGCTAACTGTTAGGTTAGTGATTTTTGCTGCTGGTTGTGGCTCTTATACTGCGTTTTAGAGCATGATAGTTAAAATAAACATTTTGAACTATATTCGTGCTTTGGTCAGTTCTTGACATGGACGAGAGATTGAGCGAAAAGGTATGTCTTGTTACCACGATTCCTGAGAGATCTGGGAGTGTTGTGTTCTGGGGTCTCTAATAATTTGCTTCTTCACAAGTTCATAGGAGAGCAAGTGAGACACTATAGCTAATCGGTTCTGGATTTGTTGACACTTAGGTTGTGGGAAGGCTTAGCCCCTATACACTGAGGTCCCATATTCCTGCGCATAGTTCTGAGTATGTGCAGAACCCCTGCAACATGGTGCCACCAACGTTTCATCTTGTACTTATTCGTGAGACCCCTGAGTAATGCTAGTGCTTGTCCAAAATACCCTCTCAGCAGTTTCTGGAGATGTCCATGGTGTGAGGGTTTACATTCCTATACTTGATGTATATATGTTTTTCAAGCTTGGATTTTAAAAGGTTCTTCTTTGTATATTGGCCCACCTTTGCGCTACCGTTCATTACTTCCTTATTCCTCTCTTCTTATGGGCAGTCGCTATTGCGGCGCCGAACCGCGCTGCGCTCACAGCTTATTTGTCTCAGCATTGAGTCCCTAATGGAGGGGATGATTTTATTTTTGTATTTGAGGCGGATGCAGCATACCGCTTCGAGGTTTTTTATTCTTGGATTACCTTTCCGGCAGTGGATGGGAATGACAATTTGTTTCACAAATATACTGCCTCTGCGGTCCCAAAGGAATGTAGCCCTTATTGATTGCTTGGAGTTCCGTTGACAGCTAGGCAGCACACCATATGGTTTAACGGCACCCTTCCTCACCCTGTATCTGTGGTCCGATTAGGCCCCTTATCAGTTGATGGGGCCACGTGGCCTGTTTTGGCTGGGTTACACCACATCCAAATTACCGTAATGTTCCTATCGCAGAGCTATGACAATTGCATACATTGTTCATACATATACATAGAGCTGTAATACAGTTTATGTCACGTAATGTTCAAGTGGCTCCGCTGCATACACACCGGACATGGTCGTGGTCTTGTTATTAGTCCCATCATGATTAATTCAGTGATGGGTAAACGTCCTCAGAATGAGGATGATTTCCCTCACAGGCTTGCAGAAAAATTTGAGCAACTCAAAGCTGTTTTTCCACATACTACGCCTGTGGAGAAATACAGGATCCTTACTATGAGTTCACCTAAAGGAATCATTTCCAATTTGGCAGATTGCGCCACCTGGGGGAAAGTGTTGTGGTGGTATATTCGCTGTGCTTTGGCACCCCCCTTCATAACCGTTCTTCCGTCTGTACTTAAAAAGGTTCAAGATGAACAGGGTTTGTGAGGCTGCCCTGGACATGGGGATGAGATTGGTGGGGGTGTTCCCTTTGTTTCTGATATGATCGTTGCTAACATCAAGCAGTTAGCTTACAGGTGAGTCAGCACCTTGAGGTGGCTGCTGACGTGGATAAGCTACGTGAATTGCCAAAGATTACTGCTAAAGTATATAAATACTAGGGACACAATAACCTGGGAATTAAATCTTTTAAACAAACACAACAACCCAACCTGAGAAGGATTGGGCGACCAGTCTTTCCTAAAAAGCTTTGGAATGGGAATCAGTGGCTGCAACAGCAGAAGCAAGGTTCGCATGCTGGTTCAACGACACCTGTAACTTCTGAGCATAGATATGATTTGCGTGACCGCTCAACAATTAAATCAAGTTTCAAGTTCTTGATCCTTGCTCTTCTTTGTCATTACATGACTCGTTGGATTCACAGTTCGGTGTTGGGGAGGGACAGGATCGCAGACAAGGCGAGACCACTCCACAAAGAAGTGATCCGCCACGCCAGTTTAACTGTAAGCCAAACCAGAGGGACTGCTTTTTCGAGCCCCGTTTCAAAAGAAGAAAGTTGATGCTTTGACAGTAAAGCATGCCTCAGATGGTGAGACGATTCAAAAAGGGGGTGGTGATGGACAGAGTATCTGAGTTAATCAGAACACTCCTACCCAGTCAACAGATCAGGGCTTGATCCATCACCGTTTTTTAGCTCACTGCACCATCCCAGTTCAGAACCTGGCTACATGCAAATTAGTCTGTCCCTGGCCCAGTGCATCATGGGAACAGGGCAGACCAAACTACCAAGCCAATTCTTTACTGGAAAGGAAACAAGCTTCCGGGGACCGGTTTCTGGCATTACAGCCGTCTTCGGCCCGGCTTGCTTGAATTCTGATGGTGCAGTGAGCAAGGGACTCACATCTGAGCATACCCTTCCACACTTATGGTGGCCGAAACGATTCAAAAAGGGGGTGGTGATGGACAGAGTATCTGAGTTAATCAGAACACTCCTACCCAGTCAACAGATCAGGGCTTGATCCATCACCGTTTTTTAGCTCACTGCACCATCCCAGTTCAGAACCTGGCTACATGCAAATTAGTCTGTCCCTGGCCCAGTGCATCATGGGAACAGGGCAGACCAAACTACCAAGCCAATTCTTTACTGGAAAGGAAACAAGCTTCCGGGGACCGGTTTCTGGCATTACAGCCGTCTTCGGCCCGGCTTGCTTGAATCCTGATGGTGCAGTGAGCAAGGGACTCACATCTGAGCATACCCTTCCACACTTATGGTGGCCGAAACGATTCAAAAAGGGGGTGGTGATGGACAGAGTATCTGAGTTAATCAGAACACTCCTACCCAGTCAACAGATCAGGGCTTGATCCATCACCGTTTTTTAGCTCACTGCACCATCCCAGTTCAGAACCTGGCTACATGCAAATTAGTCTGTCCCTGGCCCAGTGCATCATGGGAACAGGGCAGACCAAACTACCAAGCCAATTCTTTACTGGAAAGGAAACAAGCTTCCGGGGACCGGTTTCCGGCATTACAGCCGTCTTCGGCCCGGCTTGCTTGAATCCTGATGGTGCAGTGAGCAAGGGACTCACATCTGAGCATACCCTTCCACACTTATGGTGGCCGAAACGATTCAAAAAGGGGGTGGTGATGGACAGAGTATCTGAGTTAATCAGAACACTCCTACCCAGTCAACAGATCAGGGCTTGATCCATCACCGTTTTTTAGCTCACTGCACCATCCCAGTTCAGAACCTGGCCACATGCAAATTAGTCTGTCCCTGGCCCAGTGCATCATGGGAACAGGGCAGACCAAACTGGTGGTTCAACGACACCTGTAACTTCTGAGCATAGATATGATTTGCGTGACCGCTCAACAATTAAATCAAGTTTCAAGTTCTTGATCCTTGCTCTTCTTGATCATTACATGACTCGTTGGATTCACAGTTCGGTGTTGGGGAGGGACAGGATCGCAGACAAGGCGAGACCACTCCACAAAGACGTGATCCGCCACGCCAGTTTAACTGTAAGCCAAACCAGAGGGACTGCTTTTTTGAGCCCCGTTTCAAAAGAAGAAAGTTGATGCTTTGACAGTAAAGCATGCCTCAGATGGTGAGAACCCTGCTCCTTGATAGGAGTTGGGCCTTGACACTCCTTGACAGTGCAGCGGAAGTTACCATAGTGCGGGAGGCACTCCATCCTTGTCTGGAGTTGAGAGCAACTGATACTTTTATCACAGTGGAAACAGCAGACACACAAGTTGCTCCCCCTGATAGGTTTTATGAGATAGACCTTCAAATTGAGGGTGATAGTAAATGTACAATTAAGGCAATCTTTTTGGACAACCTTACCTCCTCCTGTGACATTTTGCTGGCGGAGACAGATTGGCCTCCTCCATTTGTTTTGTCTTCTTCCCGAGGGGAAGATGTTATACTCCCTATTTTTTTTGCGTTACATCTCTGAGGAGGCTAAACAAGCTTATGCTGCGGAATAGGTTTTGGCCCTAGCTCCGGCTGTATTGTAATCAAGTGGGCTGGGATTAAATTCTCCGGCATATGAAAAATACCTTTATGTGCATGTCCCAGCTGCAGGGGCAATATCCGATCAGACGTAAAGCAAAAGGATCCGTTAGTGAAATTTTGACCTAGTTGGAATACCAGGGTGTTAATGAACACATTGTTTAATCCATGAATAATCCTCTTTATCCTATATCGAAACCGGACAGTTAATATTGTATAGTTTTGGATTACAGACATTTGAACAGTAGTGTTCATACATTTGCAGTACAAAACACACAGCTCTCCGTTAGTGAATAATATTGTTCGTAAAAAATACAAAACAACATTGGATATTTTTTCATGGTTTTTATAGTCACAATTTAGCTCCTGGTAGCTGCGATTTGACCATATTTACCCCGGTCGGCAATCAGAAGCACTTTACGCATTTGCCTATGGGATTTAAGAACAGTCCCTGGGCTTTTGCTGCGCATGCTGTTTCTCTACTACACGACATTGACCGTGATGCGTTCTCATACGTCATAAGTCGATTACATTTCTCTGACAGATGATGAATTGATCTCGCAACTTGTGTGAATGGATCGCATCATTCTCTCTTTTGCAAACTTGGGTTACAAATGTAATTTTGCCAAGTCACATATTGCTTGTTTGGCGGTTCTGTCTTTGGGCTACGAGCTATATAATGAAGGCACTTTCTGGAGAACGGTGCACAATTACGTCTACATTGAAAAACTGACAGTCTTTGCTGGGATTTTTGAATTTCGGGAGGACTTACATTCCTGATTATGTACAGCGTCTCAAACTGCTTTATGCATTGAAACAACCCTCTTTTTTGTCTGCCAGCTTGCGTCCGGAACATACCTTAATACTTCGGTCTTTGCAGTCCTATCTGCTTTCAACCAACTTCTTGTTAAAACGTGATAATTCTATGAACTTGGTCATAAGAATTATGCCAGGGACAGTAAATTTAACTTACTTGACATTCAATGAAGGTGACACAGTACCAATTGCATACAAATAGCATCTGTACATAGCAGCAGAAATACGGTTTTCCACAGTTGAAAACATTTTGACAGCAGATGGCGATTCTGAAAGAACACTCCCTGGTGCAGGGTAAGTGCATTCTTATGGTCTCATCAGTCCCTTCTCTGGAAGCAGTGACTAAGGTGAGTGTACCGAATTCCAACGCTTTGCATCCCCGCTGGATACAATGGGTGAGTTCTTTGACATCAGCTGATGTCATTTTTATCTTTGATCCCTCATTGCAGACACATGAGTTTTTACAATATGAACAGGTCCATCCTCCTTCATTGTCGTTGCTTCCTCTGGATCAGTACAAATGTATCATCTATACCAAAGGGTCTGCTCAACCAGCCGTTGGGTCAAAGCATGCTTATTCAGCGATTGCTCTATTGTGGCTGGCCCAATTGTAAATGGTGAATTTAAGTTTTCTATAGTCCACTCAGCTGTAGTATTAATGATCAAACCCATTTTGAAAGAAGAGGTAAGGAGATGGACTTTTGATCGTACATTTCTGTTGGATAGTGACATGGTTTCCAACTTCTGTACAGAGACAGAAGAATTTTTTAAGACAAATATGGGATCAGCTCCCCTAACTGTGGTTTTGGACACCGTTAAACCTGTCATAAGAGGGAAATTCATGTTCTTCTTGAGTTTTAGAAATAAGAAGGTTAAGAGTGAAGTGAGTCCCTTAGAGGTAGAGATGGCTAAGCTAAAGAAAAAACTGGTGGCAAGTTTAGGTACTGAAGTAAGACTCTCATTAGAAAACATTTTGAGATTCCTGAGGGCCCAGTTAGATGAACTATTGCAGCCTAGTATCAAGAAGAAATGGGAAGTCAGCAAGCTTGCTCATTTCGAGTATGGAGATTGTGCAGGGAAGCAGTTGGCTTGGAAGATCAATGCGGATCAAGTAAGGAATGTTATGAAGGAGATTGACTGTGGGCAGACCGGGGAGAAGTGGACGAGTAGCATGGAGACTAAGTTTCAGAGGTTCTTTGAAGGGCTGTACTCTGAAGAGGAGGCAGTTACTGAAGAGAATGTGAAAAACCTGCTGGTGGCTAATGATTTGCTCAGTCTTGCACCCAGTAACAGGCCCACCTGAATCAACAGATTACTCAGTGAGACGTAAGGGCATCACTAAGATCTAACAAAGGAGGGAAATCAGCGGGTCCAGATTGTTTACCAGTGGAGCTGACCTGTCCAAATATTGTCTAGGATCACATTAACATTTCCCTTCCATTATAACTGGGTATGGGAAATCAAGGAGACTGGATAAAACCAGCCTTTAGTGGTTCGATATCATCATAGATTGGGCCATAAAAACCCTACTAATGCAAAGATCCTATCATATAATTGAAATGTTGCTATAATCCACCTCCTAAATGTATCTGTTCTGACTCCCAATATAGCCGCTTTGACCTGATGCTTCACCAATATAGCTAACCCCTTTATGGTAAAATTCTGAACTGTGCAGACAGAAAATTGGACCCACAATTGGGACTTAAATAAATCTACACATTCAGCTTTGGTCAATTGCTTTTCCTGCAGGATTAATATGTGTGCTTGTGAGCCCCTTAAATATTGTAAAATCGTATCCCTCCTGCCTTTAGTGTGCAACCCATTCACATTCCATGACATTATCGGAATCAATCTACCTCTTCCTCCCTGGCCTTCATCAAAACTGCCTATTTTAACATAACAACTAAGGACCTAGCAGGGGTGTTTGATGATCTTTTTTTCTTTTTTCCCATATGCTGCCCGCCCTGTACTCCTCACCCATACTCATGCCCCAGCCCCTCCAACCCTTGGAGAACCCACCCCTGCTTCCATATAGACTAAATGTTTGTCCTATTTTAGAGTGCCATTGGGATGCTCTGGCATAAGAAAAGAAAAACCAAATGTATTGCAAAAAAAAGCCCCAGCCAGATATCAGCAATAGTCAGCAAGTAGATGCATATTATTATTATAATTATTATTCAAAATTCGGGGATTTCCTTTGTTTTCCGAAAAAAGCCTGCATACTTACATTCCTATTAAGTATCTTTTAGGTACCTGAATTTTTCCTCTAACTGACTTAAAGTAGCTCATCTGCTTCTCTATGGGCCTTCAGATTGTGTGTTTTATTGTGGTACATAACATGCAGGGAAACAGGGAATCTGAACAGGGCCTTAGAACCTAAGCTTTCCAACTCCTCTAACCACATCCCCTGGCTTTCATTGCCTATTTATACTCACTCATTATAAATCTGATCTAATCTTAAAAGAGAAATCCTTCATTCTCAAGAATTTCATCTTAAAAGTTTTTAGTAGAATCTTTTTTTTTAGGACATAAGTTTGGATGTTTAGGAGGATTTCTGTGATTTAATTTTATTAGGATCTCTGTGTGTTCTCTTAATATTTCTTGCTACATCCTCCTCCCTGTCTTCTATCTGTGTTCCTACCTTTAGGAGGGAAACCACATATGCTTTTAAGTCATCTCCTTCAACCCCCCCCCTCCGGAATATTTAAAATCCTTAAATTGTTTCTTCTTGAAATGTTCTCCAATTGTTCCAATTTTTCTGGGATTTCCTGCTCGTTAAGTCTTAATGTCTTTATTTCCACCTGATTTCTTCCCACTTCAACTTTCAAAACCCCTGCCGTGTCTTCAAGGCCTGGATCCTTACAGCCGAAAAATGTAATTTTTCTTGAGGGCTTCACAGGAGCCCCTTTTTCTCTCTGATTTGTTTCAGAGACAGCAAACCCCTATTTGATGTCTGCAGAGAGTGAAAGACTCATAGTTTTGAGGGAAGCATTTGACACTGTAGTTAGTTGCTCTAGATGTAGGCTTTTGAGATGTAAACTCATGTATAGGCTCCCGTGAAGACTCCTGTATTAATGCAGTACCTAAAGAAATAGGAAACACTTTAGTCTGATTAGGAATTGCTTCACCACTTACTAGATTGGGGTTCTCCTCCAGTATTTCCAAAACCTTTACCTCCCTTTCCTGGGCCTGTTCTGCCCTATTGTCAGCACTTGGAAATTATGTGACAGATCTTTCCCTGGTTCCAATACCTCTCATTGAGTCATCTTTTGATTCACTTAGGCTACATTGATATCTATTACAGTAGGCAAGCCCTTAAACAAGGACCCTAGTGAGGTGGTAGTTTTAGTTTCCTGCAATCAACTGGATCAGCTTGTTTTTTAAACTCATGTTTCCACTGCACTGATACAACCAGGGGTATTGTTAGCATAGTGTTTACAATCCCTTCCAACCTGATTTCCAGTGCCAATTGTGTTGAGCTCATTGCTTGCACAGTAGTAAATGTGTTTCGAAACTGTGAATTTATTTGTGGGTTCTCCTCTGTCACGCAACTGTTAGGGAAATTGTTGACATCACTAAGGTAGCATGAGCTCAGCAGCCATGACGTTGCTTTTGCGCACGTTACTACATGGCTTTATTTTTGCAACACTCTGTTTATGTCTTTCACATGAGAACCATCTGCTTTGTTCGTTCTCTGCCTGTTCCTGGAGTTTAGTCTGAACATTACAAGCAAGGTCGACAAACAATGTCCCTTGTTATTCTGTTCTGGTCAGTCCCTAGCAACTAGAGAAAACATGCTAGCACAGCTGCTGCTGGAAACTCATACTTTGATATTATGGGGATGCGTGTTTAGGTAACACACACTTGGAGAGGGAGCTTTCCAGGGAGAAGAGCCATGTGGTTCCTATGATATGGATATACCATCTAGGCACTAAGGCATGGCATCTGCTGACAAAGCCCAGAGATCTCCTATTATATAATAAAGCTTCTTCTTATCAAGGGGAGGGTGGTTAGGCCTTAAAGTCCTTTATCCACTGTCTTTATATGATGACATCTCCCTTTATGATATATGGCCTTGCTGCAATGCTAACTGTTAGGTTAGTGATTTTTGCTGCTGGTTGTGGCTCTTATACTGCGTTTTAGAGCATGATAGTTAAAATAAACATTTTGAACTATATTCATGCTTTGGTCAGTTCTTGACATGGACGAGAGATTGAGCGAAAAGGTATGTCTTGTTACCACGATTCCTGAGAGATCTGTGAGTGTTGTGTTCTGGGGTCTCTAATAATTTGCTTCTTCACAAGTTCATAGGAGAGCAAGTGAGACACTATAGCTAATCGGTTCTGGATTTGTTGACACTTAGGTTGTGGGAAGGCTTAGCCCCTATACACTGAGGTCCCATATTCCTGCGCATAGTTCTGACTATGTGCAGAACCCCTGCAACATGGTGCCACCAACGTTTCATCTTGTACTTATTCGTGAGACCCCTGAGTAATGCTAGTGCTTGTCCAAAATACCCTCTCACCAGTTTCTGGAGATGTCCATGGTGTGAGGGTTTACATTCCTATACTTGATGTATATATGTTTTTCAAGCTTGGATTTTAAAAGGTTCTTCTTTGTATATTGGCCCACCTTTGCGCTACCGTTCATTACTTCCTTATTCCTCTCTTCTTATGGGCAGTCGCTATTGCGGCGCCGAACCGCGCTGCGCTCACAGCTTATTTGTCGCAGCATTGAGTCCCTAATGGAGGGGATGATTTTATTTTTGTATTTGAGGCGGATGCAGCATACCGCTTCGAGGTTTTTTATTCTTGGATTACCTTTCCGGCAGTGGTTGACAATTTCACAAATATACTGCCTCTGCGGTCCCAAAGGAATGTAGCCCTTATTGATTGCTTGGAGTTCCGTTGACAGCTAGGCAGCACACCATATGGTTTAATGGCACCCTTCCTCACCCTGTATCTGTGGTCCGATTAGGCCCCTTATCAGTTGATGGGGCCACGTTGCCTGTTTTGGCTGGGTTACACCACATCCAAATTACCATAATGTTCCTATCGCAGAGCTATGACAATTGCATACATTGTTCATACATATACATAGAGCTGTAATACAGTTTATGTCACGTAATGTTCAAGTGGCTCCGCTGCATACACACCGGACATGGTCGTGGTCTTGTTATTAGTCCCATCATGATTAATTCAGTGATGGGTAAACGTCCTCAGAATGAGGATGATTTCCCTCACAGGCTTGCAGAAAAATTTGAGCAACTCAAAGCTGTTTTTCCACATACTACGCCTGTGGAGAAATACAGGATCCTTACTATGAGTTCACCTAAAGGAATCATTTCCAATTTGGCAGATTGCGCCACCTGGGGGAAAGTGTTGTGGTGGTATATTCGCTGTGCTTTGGCACCCCCCTTCATAACCGTTCTTCCGTCTGTACTTAAAAAGGTTCAAGATGAACAGGGTTTGTGAGGCTGCCCTGGACATGGGGATGAGATTGGTGGGGGTGTTCCCTTTGTTTCTGATATGATCGTTGCTAACATCAAGCAGTTAGCTTACAGGTGAGTCAGCACCTTGAGGTGGCTGCTGACGTGGATAAGCTACGTGAATTGCCAAAGATTATTGCTAAAGTATATAAATACTAGGGACACAATAACCTGGGAATTAAATCTTTTAAACAAACACAACAACCCAACCTGAGAAGGATTGGGCGACCAGTCTTTCCTAAAAAGCTTTGGAATGGGAATCAGTGGCTGCAACAGCAGAAGCAAGGTTCGCATGCTGGTTCAACGACACCTGTAACTTCTGAGCATAGATATGATTTGCGTGACCGCTCAACAATTAAATCAAGTTTCAAGTTCTTGATCCTTGCTCTTCTTGATCATTACATGACTCGTTGGATTCACAGTTCGGTGTTGGGGAGGGACAGGATCGCAGACAAGGCGAGACCACTCCACAAAGACGTGATCCGCCACGCCAGTTTAACTGTAAGCCAAACCAGAGGGACTGCTTTTTTGAGCCCCGTTTCAAAAGAAGAAAGTTGATGCTTTGACAGTAAAGCATGCCTCAGATGGTGAGAACCCTGCTCCTTGATAGGAGTTGGGCCTTGAAACTCCTTGACAGTGCAGCGGAAGTTACCATAGTGCGGGAGGCACTCCATCCTTGTCTGGAGTTGAGAGCAACTGATACTTTCATCACAGTGGAAACAGCAGACACACAAGTTGCTCCCCCTGATAGGTTTTATGAGATAGACCTTCAAATTGAGGGTGATAGTAAATGTACAATTAAGGCAATCTTTTTGGACAACCTTACCTCCTCCTGTGACATTTTGCTGGCGGAGACAGATTGGCCTCCTCCATTTGTTTTGTCTTCTTCCCGAGGGGAAGATGTTATACTCCCTATTTTTTTGCGTTACATCTCTGAGGAGGCTAAACAAGCTTATGCTGCGGAATAGGTTTTGGCCCTAGCTCCGGCTGTATTGTAATCAAGTGGGCTGGGATTAAATTCTCCGGCATATGAAAAATACCTTTATGTGCATGTCCCAGCTGCAGGGGCAATATCCGATCAGACGTAAAGCAAAAGGATCCGTTAGTGAAATTTTGACCTAGTTGGAATACCAGGGTGTTAATGAACACATTGTTTAATCCATGAATAATCCTCTTTATCCTATATCGAAACCGGACAGTTAATATTGTATAGTTTTGGATTACAGACATTTGAACAGTAGTGTTCATACATTTGCAGTACAAAACACACAACTCTCCGTTAGTGAATAATATTGTTCGTAAAAAATACAAAACAACATTGGATATTTTTTCATGGTTTTTATAGTCACAATTTAGCTCCTGGTAGCTGCGATTTGACCATATTTACCCCGGTCGGCAATCAGAAGCACTTTACGCATTTGCCTATGGGATTTAAGAACAGTCCCTGGGCTTTTGCTGCGCATGCTGTTTCTCTACTACACGACATTGACCGTGATGCGTTCTCATACGTCATAAGTCGATTACATTTCTCTGACAGATGATGAATTGATCTCGCAACTTGTGTGAATGGATCGCATCATTCTCTCTTTTGCAAACTTGGGTTACAAATGTAATTTTGCCAAGTCACATATTGCTTGTTTGGCGGTTCTGTCTTTGGGCTACGAGCTATATAATGAAGGCACTTTCTGGAGAACGGTGCACAATTACGTCTACATTGAAAAACTGACAGTCTTTGCTGGGATTTTTGAATTTCGGGAGGACTTACATTCCTGATTATGTACAGCGTCTCAAACTGCTTTATGCATTGAAACAACCCTCTTTTTTGTCTGCCAGCTTGCGTCCGGAACATACCTTAATACTTCAGTCTTTGCAGTCCGATCTGCTTTCAACCAACTTCTTGTTAACACGTGATAATTCTATGAACTTGGTCATAAGAATTATGCCAGGGACAGTAAATTTAACTTACTTGACATTCAATGAAGGTGACACAGTACCAATTGCATACAAATCGCATCTGTACATAGCAGCAGAAATACGTTTTTCCACAGTTGAAAACATTTTGACAGCAGATGGCGATTCTGAAAGAACACTCCCTGGTGCAGGGTAAGTGCATTCTTATGGTCTCATCAGTCCCTTCTCTGGAAGCAGTGACTAAGGTGAGTGTACCGAATTCCAACGCTTTGCATCCCCGCTGGATACAATGGGTGAGTTCTTTGACATCAGCTGATGTCATTTTTATCTTTGATCCCTCATTGCAGACACATGAGTTTTTACAATATGAACATGTCCATCCTCCTTCATTGTCGTTGCTTCCTTTGGATCAGTACAAATGTATCATCTATACCAAAGGGTCTGCTCAACCAGCCGTTGGGTCAAAGCATGCTTATTCAGCGATTGCTCTATTGTGGCTGGCCCAATTGTAAATGGTGAATTTAAGTTTTCTATAGTCCACATGCAGGTACCTGGTGACTGTATGGCTCAAATGGTGGAGCTGCATGCTTTAATTTTAGTTTTAAAATTTGCAGATTCAGATGTGAACACTCTTGTGTGCGATTCTTACTACTGTGTGCAGGCTTTCAATGACAATTTATTCTTTTGGCCTGAGAATGATTATCAATAGCAATCAAGCATGAAATGCTTTGGGTCAGAGTGACAGAACTTCAACAACGTTTGCCACTCACACAGGTTATTCATACTCCTGGCCATCAGCGTGTGGGAACCCATGCTGTTGGTAATTGTTTGGCTGATGAGGCAGCCAAATCTGCAGTAGCCTCATGTTCAGTAGCAGCAGTTACTACGTCCATAACTAAGATGAAAATTATATTCTTGCATATAAAGCTGCTACAGAGGGTGGGACTGACTTCACACAAGGTTTCCCTTTTAAGTATTCTTATCATTTGTCACATGAGCAAGTCCCATTTGCTAAGATACTGTCCGTTGGGGATTGGCTGCTTCCCAACGAGGACTGCAGACTTCCTTTGGTCATAGCCACACATGAAGCCATGGCATCTGTACAAGCCAGAGTTTCTGCAAATGTTTCTGTTTTACAACAACCTTATTGGTGGCGTGGTTTATTCAAACAAACCATTAATTATGTGCTGTCTTGTGACATTTGTCAACAGATTAAGCCATCTATGGTTGCACCTTCACCACATATACAGCTATACATTTCAAATTAACGATTTGGTTGCATTTATCTTGATCACTGCGGTCCTTTGACTTCTGATACTGCATATAAACATATTTTGGTTGCATTTGATTCGTGCACTAGATTCCTTTGGGTTTGGCCACAACGCAGTGCTAATGCTCGAAATGTCATTAGAGATTTGTGTGTCGTTGTTGGGACTTTTGCCTGTGGCACCTTCCATTCTGACAGAGGTCCAGTATTTGCCTCTACGGCGTACAAGCATGACGTTTTCATCTCCATACAGGCCTGAGGGCAATTCTATAGTGGAATGAATGACCGTGACTTAAAGCAATCTTTGCCAGCTAGGGAATAAGGTACTGGCAGAGGTTGGCTGACTCATTTGTACTGAATAATCTCCCAAGAAGATCTCTGGGTGGGCGGATCCCAAACTAAATGTTCTTTTGCATTAAAATGTTTGTGCCAGACCTTGATGGCCTAGATGTTGTGGCAGCTGCCGCAACAAGGAACATAGATAACCATTATTACTATGTTGCAGGAAGTACAAAACACCCATGACACACTGGCTAAAGATCATTCATCCTCGTCCATGGAAGCAGCAATGCTGATTCATGTTACTGGCTGGCTTCCTAAAGTTAGGGATCTGGTACGAGAAAAGCTGGATAACCAAAAAAATGTGGTCCCTCTTATTGTGCACCTGTCCCAGTTCTTGGATTGAAGGGTACCCACACAGTAATTTTGCCTCCTTAGCCTTGTCGCATGGAAAACAGATTTATTTCAATTGACAATGTCACGCTACTCCATATGGGCAATACTGAATAGTGTGACTCCCAGTATTCCAAGCCAAGCTTTTTCGCTGAATCCGATGGCCCCAGCTTCTTCGACTGGTACCCGCATTTTGGAGGGGGAGTTGGAAACTTCTCTTGACTTCTTGTCTGTTGTCCCTTCATCTTCTTCCCATGCAGATGTCAAGTATGATTCTCCCCCTATTGAGGTCCTCGTTGATGTTCCTGAGAATACTATACATTCTCTATCTGATGCTGCACAGCCCCCAATGTTGCGCTTGGGAGCGAGTGGTTATTACACGAATCATACAAGTTTCTCATACGATTCATCATCTTCGTCCTTATCTGTGACCACTCAACTGATGCAAACCAATCTTTTCATCACCTGGTTCAACGAGACTTACCTGGTCCCTCCCTGGACATACATCTGGATAGTGCTTACACTTATCTTCCTTTTCATGTGGATTGGGTTTGTGACTGTGTTTTTCTTGTTCATCAAAGGTCATTATTTGCCGGGAACCTAATCTGTAAAGTTGGTTGATCGAATTCTCGCCCCTATACATCGTCTCATATCATGAAACGTGATCAAGATCTTGTGAACATTTCGGCCTTCCCTGTTGCTGATGGAATCGTTTGGGACAAAGTTGCATTTGATATTCATGGTCCGACTGAGGTCCTGAACATTTCATACGTGTTCGTGTTTCACTAGCAGATGTGGTACCACAGGACATACATTCCGACAACTAGGAGGTTCAGGCAGTTCATTCATTGTTTTCTGATTTAAAATATTATGCTGCCTTTGATGCAGAAGATTTGTATTTGAATTCGGCAATTATTCAGATTTATTCTGTTACTAACATTATGGCCATCATTTCTTGGATTAGACAAGCACATTAAGACTGATTTTTTATTTTACCTAGTGGGAACATTGTCTGAATACTTTACAGGGGAGTTCTAATACCCTCCGGAATAAGTTCTCATCCTTTTCAGATTATAATGCATCCAATCCGGAGTCCTACTTCTATGATTTGAAATTGCCATCTCAAACTAAATTCACGTTGACTCACACAAAATTGATTTATTCTAATCCCTTTCGGACTGATCTGGCTTTACATGGTTACAAACAGTGGAAGGATACCAGTGATTTTAAATCCATTTGGGGCACTAAAGATTGGCAGTTCCAAGATGTCAACGGTCTGCATCATGCAGGTCTAATTCTGACTCAAATTTTGTTTGTAAATGACACGGTGCAGCAGACTTCTTGTTTTGGTTTGGCTACAGCCAAGAATTTGAATGTTTCTTCCATTCCTTCATTAGCTGAGTACAATATGTGGCGTAGACACACCAATCATACGATTGATGTATTGCTTGCCCTGTTCAGAAAGTGTAGTATAAATGTTTCTGACATTGAGCCCTTGGGTTAGTTGTTGTGCCAAGCAAGTTCAAATGCATGTCAACTGCTTTTTCATAATGCTACAACAGGTTTCACACAAACTAGACCTGATCCACGTTTTCCACATTCTCGTTCAGTCACTACATATTCAGTGGAGAAATTATGTCAGAAATGGTTGGGACACAGCACCTGTTGCCCTTATCGAGTGACATAAATTTGGCAGATTTTAACTTAGGTCCTAAATCACCTAGATCAAATCAATTTATTTATGAAGCATATAATGATTTATGGAAACTGTCGCAGATGGAAGCTGCAGTGTGTTTGCATCAAATTGACCAAGCTAATTTGGAAAAGGTTCTTGCACCCTAGATAATATGGTGTCATCTGTTACTGATAGTGTTCAGAATGATGTATCTGTTTTGTATCATGGTCAAAATGAATTGCATGGACGTTGCAAATGATCAAAATGGGAAAAGTTCCATGGGATTATTTGAATGCTTCTGCCTTGTTTTCACCATTTAATTTGACTGATAGATAGAGATTTATGTCTATGAAAGATGCAACTTACACTCTGTTACATATAGAACAATTAGAGCAGCTACCTTTTTCTGTAGCAGAGACTGACTCCGCTGTCTGACTAATTCATGAAGTTATTTCACTACCCTTCTCACAGTTTCAGTTCACATCATGCATGAAAAACCTCCCGGTGGGCCGCTTTGAGCCCTTAGGAAGTGCATTTATTCATGAATAATGGTCCTTGCCTTTCACTTACAGATGTCAGCATGCGGATAAGGAGATTTACCTCACAGGGGAGGATAGTGATTCCACAGTAGGACATTCCTTAGTTTGTAAACAAGTTAAGATGCACGGCACCTGTAACAAGTAGGAATCTAATCTGGCTTGTTTTTTGAAAGGTACGCCCATCCCAGCAATTATTCCCGTGCTCACATTGCTTTCCAATGGCAGTTATCTTATTTTGAATAACCATGAATGCTGTGGCTTACAGGCCGGCATCCTGTATATAGTAACAGTTTTGCAGCGTGTTACTTGTTGCAGCAATGTCCATTTTCCACCCCTGCATGGGATTGTAGATAGTTTGCTTTGGCCTTCCATTCCAACTTTGAAAACAGATTTCAACAAATTAAGCAGACTCAAAGCGCTATTGTTTCAACAAGAATTGGCTCTCACATCAGCACGAGAGACCTTCGAATTGCAGGTG
This sequence comes from Lissotriton helveticus, assembly GCF_964261635.1. Classification (NCBI taxonomy): domain Eukaryota; kingdom Metazoa; phylum Chordata; class Amphibia; order Caudata; family Salamandridae; genus Lissotriton; species Lissotriton helveticus. The sequence continues at coordinate 524,560,976 of NC_136063.1, read as the reverse complement.
GTGAGAACCGCATGTGAGATACACTCACTAATAAACACCAATCTCCCACTCCATTTTGGAGAATTGATACACCAAATATTTAATGCGTCTGATACTGAAGTACTTGCTCATTTTTTTTAACTTGTGGGATCCGGAAGTGTGTGTGTTCTTTTCAGGCGATTTTTGGAGTAATACCGGCATTTATTAATTCTATTTTTTCCAGCGCTTTTGGAGGTTTCGCATTGATCCTCTTGCTGGTGTGTGGCGTGCTGCTCCTGTTATGCAATGGCTGCCCATCTTGTGGTACTGCACAGACCCGGCTAATTGCAACTGTACAGTGACTGAAAGCAACAACTTTTTGGATGTTTGCCATTGGCGATGCTTGGTGTAAGTTATGGACTTACTTTTTGCTTCGCCTACTTAACTTTGATGAGTGCGGCTGCAGCTGGAGTGTTGGCGGAATGGAATACCTGTGAGGCTGCACAGCACCTCTTGAAACAGAGTTTCATTGAGTATCACACAAGCTGCCCAGAGAAGCTCCTGGAACCATCAGATTATGAGAAGCATGTGTATTCCTTCAATCTGCTCAACTGGATGGCATCCCTCTTTGCATGGAATGACAGGGATGACCTTTTGGAATGGCTTGCATTCCTCGGTTCACGTAATCTCATGAATTTTCTAAACTCACCTTAAAAACGTTTTTACTCTGGAATTTTTACATTTTCTAATTTGGCCCTTTTTCCAAGCATTTTGATTCTGCGTACAGTTGCATTCTGCTTTTTTCTATACGCTACGACCTGGCCAAGGGAAGGGTGTCACATGCCCAATAGGGACATAGTCAACATTACTAAGTTAGCATGAGCCCAGCAGCAATGATACTGCTTTTGCGCATGTTACTCCATGGCTTTATTTTTGCAACACTCTGATGATGCCTTTCACGTGAGAACCGTCTGCTTTGTTTGTTGTCTGCCTGTTCCTGGAGTTTAGTTCAAACACTATGAGCAAGAACGATAAACAATGCCCCTTGTTATTCTGTTCTGGTCAATTCCTAGCACCTAGACAAAACATGCTAACACAGCTGCTGCTGGAAACTCGTGCTTTGATATTATGGGGATGCATGTTTAGGTAACACACTCTAGTAGAGGGAGCTTTCCAGTGAGAAGAGCCATGCCGTTCCTATGACGTAGTTATACCATCTAGGCACTAAGGTATGGGGTCTGCTGACAAAGCCCGGAGGTCTTCTATTATATAATAAAGCTTCTTCTTATCAAGGGGAGGGTGGTTATGCCTTATAATCCTTTATCCACTGTCTTTATATGATGACATCTCCCTTCATGATATATGGCCTTACTGCAATGCTAACTGTGCTAGTTTTGAGCATTTTGCTGCTGGTTGTTGCTCGTATACTGCGTTTTAGAATACAATAGTTAAAATAAAATATTTAAACTATGTTCGGTCGGTTCTTATTGTGGACATGTACGAGAGAGTGAGCGTAAATGTGTGTCTTGTTACCACAATTCCTTGGCGATCCAAGAGTGTTGTGTTCTGGGGTGTCTAATCATTTGCTTCTTCATGAGTGTGTAGGAGAGCGAGTGAGACACTATAGCTAGTCGGTCCTGGGATCGTGGGCACTAAGGTGGTGGGAAGGCTTAGTCTCTACACACAGAGGTCCCATATTCCTGCGCATAGTTCTGTGTTTGTGCAGAATCCCTGAAACACTTCAGAATTCAGAACTGTTTACCACTCATATGTACCTGATGTTTACATGATGGTACTGTAAAGTACATTTTCAAAACTCATCTGATGAAATCGCTGGGGGCAGCGAAAATCACTACTTCGTGCTCACTTAGTGATGACTCAGTATATCCAACTTGAAATATTTTCAGGGTGGAAGAGATTGTAAACACTAAACTAATCGGTACCCCTGGTTTTATCAGTGCAGCATTATTAGGTTGCTTTGCCATTGAATAAGGAATGGACAAATTCTTGTTTATTGAGTAAATAACTAAAATCTCCTGGATGGGCAATCAAAGTTCAGAACTGATATATTTGTTCTTTGTATTGTTTGCATAATGTTGTGTCCAATGTCCTGGTGTAACAGTGATATTGGTTGGGTATAATAGAATGTAAAAATTAAGATATGCTCATGCTGTTCTTTTATGTATGATGATTTTTTCAAAAAGTGTCAAAATTAATGATTTAAAAATAAATCACTGCTATTGATAATATTGGTCATGAAGGCAATTACATATGTGTAAAAGGCAAGTCAGTACTGGCAGTAATCGCATTTTTTGTGGTGTTTTGCACTCCTAATGGCTAAACCTTGCCGACAGATAAGGGCCCAACCCCTGGTGTAGGTGGTACACCTTTAGAAAGTTGGCATTTACTTACTTTAGCCATTTGGTGCTTGCTGCCTGTCTCTATTCAGTTTGGATTGATTGACAGCTGGGCGTTGTGTATGCTCTCTGGACAGCCACAGAAAAAGGGAGATTAGGTGCGTCTTGATGGGCCTTCCAGGGAGATAGGACTGAGGAGCTGGGAAGAGCCTCACACGTACGCCTGAATAGGAAGTGTCTTGTCTACACACAAAGGGCTACATATCTCCCTCTATGGAGTCTCGAGCCAGGGCAGGAAGAGAGGACCTCTATGCACTTCAGAGCTTTTTTTGAAGTCTCCCCCACTTCAAAGGCACAACTGGGTATACGTATTTGACCTCTGACAGCATGATTTCAGTACACTTCTGGGCCTATGAAAACTCTGCCAGAAAGAAGGACTGCTGTGCTTCTGAAAGCACTGTCACTCTGCTGGACTGCTGCTTTGCTGGACTTTTGCCTTGATGAGCAGCCCTGCTACCTGCTGCTCTCCAGCCTGGGTGAGAAGTACTGGGCTAGCCTCACTTTAACCCCAGAGTGACTTCAAGGACTTGCTGGCTTGCCTCCTGTTCTATGTCGCAGGAACATCAATTACTTCAACTTATCCTGCTAGAGTACTTAGACTTTGCTTGCTGCACATTTTACTCTGCCAAGTGTTTACAACCCAGTCCTGGGCCCTTGGAAGGGGGTATAGAGTTCATCTACAACCTGAACCCATGCATCCTCATCAGAATTGGTGCATTTGTGCCTTTGCATAGCTCAGAACTGGAGCATCATCATTGAAGCATGGAAAGGACCCGGCGTATCGCACTCAGAACCAGTGCATCGACCTCAAGATTGACGTATCACCCGCTGCAGGAGCTGTAGCCACACATCACCTTTGCATTTGGTAACGACGCATCACTGCCATTACATGGAGAATCTAGGCGCATCTCACCGACTGCGTGACTCGTCACTAGTGCATCGCTTCAACTGCATCTCGCATCTTTTTCACTGTCGACGCAAGCTCGGATCGAGGTACTGTTGTTCAGCGGGCCTAAGTGGGTACCTGTGTTCAATCCACTCTCCATCGCGGTCGGTCTGAACTTTTGAGTTTGCCTCAGTCCGGCACAACTACATATCTCATTTAAGTGCTTTTTGCTTCTAAGCTCTGTTTTCCATTCATTCTTTAACACTGTATATCTTGATTTCTACTGATTGGATGTATGTCACTTTGGTCTAGTTACATTTATAAAATTAAGATATTTTTTTCTAATCTGGTTTGGTATCACTGTGTTGCTATTTGAAGGGCTGCGCAAATACTTTACACATTGCCTCTTAAGTTAACCCTAACTTCTCTGTACCAAGCTACCGGAGGGCGATCAAAGGATAATTTACGATGTGTTGTGATTTATCCTGACTAGGATTGTGTTTCCTGCTTGGATAGGGTGTGCACCTCTGACAACCACAAACTCAATTTCTAACACTGCCTAAAACATTTAAGAAGGTACAAGTCGTCAAAAGTGTGGCAATTTAGTATCTTCCCACCTCATTGAGGGTCTTCTCCTGCAAGGATGGTGTGTGTACAGAATGCAGATGCTGAAACCTCGATTCTTAAGCTCCTTTTCCTATCCATGACAAGGCAACTGAGGGCTTCACTGCAGTGCATGGCTAAAGATTCGGGCTACATGACGATGCTGTTACTCAGTTTTGGTGGCAAAATATTAAAACTAAAAACAGTATATGCTGGTTTTTATTGAGTGTACTTCTCACATAGGGAATAAATGCTTTGCCAACTTAAATTGCTTTTCATGCCGACTCAACTGTGTTGCCCATAGAACTTGGAGGAACTGGCTTAAGTGCTTCCAGAACATATTACGGTTCATGGACGCAGGTAAAACTTGGTATTTCGATTACAGATGATTGTCTGCACAGGTTGCAAGAGAGTTAGCATTTTGCAAAAGCTATTCTCTGATTCTGGTAAGTTCTGTTAATTAGACTAAGATGACACTTATACTTCAATGACTATTCTTCTTGCAAACCATTACAGACAGTGCGGAGGTTACAAGCATACGGATCGGATAATTGCTGCTGTTTTGTGAGTGTGTACACCAACGCTCTTTAGAATATGATAAACTCACCTTTCCAAATCAGGGGAACTTTAATACAGATGCTGTCATCCAATTTTTCAAGAGGCCAATTGACCTCACTTACCATTCTCATACAACTGTAAAATAAATACGTTTAGCATGCTAAGTGTTTCCATTTGCTTTATGATGATATATGAATTGCTTTTAATGGGCCATTGAGAATGTTCTTAAAATTCCTGTACCTCATATGTTTAATTCCTTACGTTAAAAACTGAAATGCCCCTCTTTATTTCATAAATACTATGGTTATGAATGTGAGTAAAGGAGGAAATATTGTCATTCGTCTTGTGTCTGTGTTAATAATGGTGATACTTTCTTGCAAATATAGGCCATGTGAATGCCCATTAAACTCTAAAATGGCAGCACTTGCTCACAATGGTTGAAGGAAGTAGTATAGTTGTTGCAACCAATTGCAATTTTTTGTGTCAATTAAAAGGTTGCATTCCTACAAGAAAACACTTAAGAAGAAGGCAATGTTTTTAATGGTCTTTATATTCGTAACCTTAAATCACAGGATTTGGGCTTGTACTGGATTTCCTGAATGTTGGAAAGGAAATTGTCATGTAATAAACACCGTAGAGACGGCAAAGTTTGCTTTGCTTGTCAGTCAGTGCTCATATCAGTTTTACCAAGGAGGAAGGGCAAAAATGTGATTTTAATGAACTCCTTGATGTTCTCAACTCTCATAGTCATTAGTAATTACGAGCTCCTCCACCTATAATGAAAGTGTAATACCATGAAATGGGTTGTCGATTGCAAGAATGTTTCATAGTAATACAATGGAGTGGAAGAAAAGTGAAATTATGTTTTGGAATCTTAAATGACATTGGTAGATAATGCACTGGTGACAGGATGTCTGCAGATAATAAAATTAGAGTCAGATATGAGGAATTAGATTCACATTTAAACAGGCAATGAAATACTTAAATCACCCTCCTCTCTAAAGAATTAATAAGAATTATAATATAACTGACGATGACGAATTATTAAATTTATCTCAACTTTCCAACAACAAAAAACCTACATGAAGCTAATCAAGTGGAACAATGGACCATCTGGCACATGCATCAAGAAAAACTTTTGCGAGTCCTTAATCACGATTATTAAAGAATTGCAATTCAGGACTCTCAAAAGCCTATGCATGTAGGATTTGCTATTAAAATAGCAAATCCTAAACATTCCTTATTTGCGATTCTCAAATTGCGAATCACAATTAAGGAATGGCTTCCCATTCATTCCTTTGGACCTGCGGGCCCATAGAAATAAATGGGGAATTACCTGCGACATTTGTGAGTACCAATAGGCAATAGCAAATTGCCCATGCAATTCCAAGGGTGCAAAGGTGTCAACATGACACCCTGTTTCACCCCTGAAATTGTGATGTGCACCCATGTTGTAACCTGAAACCTTGAAAAATGCACTAAAGTGCATTTTTCAAGGGTTTTGCAAAATACAGACAAGAGTCATTCTCAGCAAAATAATTATTTGGAAGTGCTTATTGCATTGCATTTAAGGAATCACAAATTGCGATTCCTTAAATGCAATCTCAATTTAAGAAATCCAAATAAATTGCGATTTCTTAAATTGCGAGTGCCTAACACTACTTTAATGCATCAACAAAAAGCCTTTTTGCTATCTCAAACGGCCGATTTTTGCGAGTCGCACCATTTGCACTGGCAAAAACCTTAGATGCATGTGCCCCCAAGTCCACTAATGGACATGAGCTTAACTGAGTGCACGTTTGAATCCTAGTGGCTTTATGTAGGCACTTGTCCTTCTGAGGTTGATGACGTGACCACCATGCAGTTGGTTAACAATAAACTTCTCCTACACACATGAGAAAACTATTTCAGCAGTGGACGAGGGTTTTTACAAAATTAACGGTTATTTAATGTTTGAGACGTGGCCTATTCACAAACTGCAGTTTATGGTATGTGAAGTTGTACTATAGTAGGACAAAAAACATACTAAAAATTTCATGCACAAACCCAGGGGCAGAGACCTACATCTTGCTTATCTTTTCTATGAGGAGCCCTCCACACTGGTCGGAATTTCTCTTTGCTGCCCAGAGCCTCTGGAACAAGCAATTGCTTGGAGGCCTTAGAGTTAGACATTACATAACCAAAAACCTAATAATATACAAAAATATAGGAGCAGAAAAGGGGAAACTGGACTAGTAATGTCAATAATGGGGAGAACATGGCAGCTGACAAGGGACCCTGTCACTAGAGTGCTCATTTAGTATCCTGACCAACAGAATTATGTTTTTAAGGAGCCTGTAACTTAGAAGCCACTCCAGATGATGTTTCTTACCAGGTTTACTGGGTTGCTCAATTCACGCTCCTCGGCTCTGTGTGGGGCAAGTGGGAGCCCTGCAGTTCCCTGCAATACTGTAGCACGTTGGACGGGAGCCACTCTGGAGCTCCGGAAGTCCACCAGAGCTGCTGCTATGGCCTCCCTCCGTGGGAAAAGAGGCAGCACATGTCGGGCCTTGTTTCATTGGCATTGGCATCATCATTAGTGGAGGAGCCAGGAGGAGGTCTGTTGACTAAGCCCAGTCCCAAGCTTGGAGTTCCTGAAGGTGCCTGAACATGAGGAGTGAATTACAACAGCCTGCGGTAAGGTTTTGTATGTCCAACGCATTAGCAGGCTTAAACAAGCATGGGAGGGGCCCAAAGAGATTTAATACAATAAAGAATCTGAGGGTAAAAATAGATATTCTCTCAGTACTGACTTTAAGGATAAGTGCAACGTTTCCCCCAGTCATCTTGCTAGGCGTTCTCAGCAAGTGCCACCAGCCCTATTAACTAATATGGGTCCTGCTAGCGAGAGTACAACATCATTAGGAATTCAGGAGATTCCTATTTCTGTGCCACATTAATCCCTAAAACATGCTACATGCTGTTGCATGAGGAATCGCAAGATGAAGAATATAAATAATCATCATAAGTAAAAAGTAAAAAATCATCCCTTCTCTAAGCTCCTTATTCAAGGTGTTTACTAAGGCTACAAGCCCCAGTGGGCAGTTAAAGAACCTGGGTGTGATTGAGGGATTTGGTGCAAGAAGGCTTGACGAACAATGGCTCTCCTGTAGATTGGAAGGGATGGCGAGCGCAAATGGTCTGAGGTGTGCAGAGAGAAATAGGTTTTAAGTTCTGGAGGGGCTGGATGAGAGAGGAGTTATTCGTAGACACTGTACTTCAGAAACAGCCCCAAAAGATTGCTGATGCCCCTCCTAATGAAAATGCTCAGCCCCCCACCCCTCGCCACATTCCTCCTGCTTCTGGGGAATAGTCAATGAACACTTCACTTGAGTCCACGATTAAATGGGGGGTTATTATCTCGGAGGCGAATCAAAGAGAAATGCAGAGCTGTTGTGAAATTCTTGAGAAAAAGTTTGATATTTTGGCCACTAGGACTCAGGTTCTCGAGGATGTAATCTCAGAACTGAAGGATACAATGGAAAAACACAGGGTAGAGTTACAAGCATTGAGGCACAGGGAACAGGAATGTCTGGAAAAACGTGAGTCACTGGAAAACAACTTATGGAGAAACAACCTAAGAATCCTGAATGTCCCAGAAGGTGTGGTGGGGGAGGATGTAAAAGCCTATGTGGTTGATCTAAATATTGCCAAGGTTATTCAAAGAATTCATAGAGACCCATTCAGGAGGAATCCAAACAAGAGCATATTTTGCTGAATATTGAGACGTACTCGCTGAAAGAGAGAAGTCTGGCCAAACCTCTGAAAATGAAAACGCTGAGTGCAAATAGTTTCACCTTTGAGATTAGATCAGATATAATAAGAAATATGGCCACTATTCTAGGATTAATTACTTTTTCACAGCCCTGGACCTAAAAGAGAAGATGCAGAAAACAACCAACCTAGCAGCCTACTTTTCGGATGACTCAGCTATACTATTGAAATTTAAACCTATTGTCAGGGCTGAGATATGAAGGTGGACCCTAGACCATACCATACTATTAGACATGGGTTTGAATAGCAATCTTCAAGGGGAGATGGAGGAATTCTCCTTATGCTGAATGTTGTCTCTGTCCCTGTGTCTGTGGTATGGGATGCTCTTAAGGCTTTTCTTAGGGGGAAGATCACAAGTTTATCAAGCTTTGGGAGGAAGTAATTGAAAAATGAGGTCACAAAGTTGGAAGTGGAAGGGCTTTTGTAATAAATTCCAACACCAAAGAGGCCCCACCCCTATAATGCAGGCTTTGGAAGCTCTGAGTGCTACTTACAGCATTACTGGAGGCCAGAGTGAAGGAGAAAAGAGAAGCAAGCAAGCTAGCACATTTTGAATATGGTGAGAACACAGGGAAGCTCCTGGCCTGGAAGATTAAATCAGACCAAGCAAGGAATGCTACTAAGGGAATGAAAAATGATGTGTCAGGGTCTATCTTGACTAGTAGCACTGATATAGAAAATGCCTTTAAGAGTTTTGTTGAACATTTGGATACTGAGAATTTTCATTAAATATAGGAGATGGTCAACCACTGGTTAGGTTCACAGGATCTAACCTCACTGTAAGTAAATGATCAGTTTACCCAGCCAGAGGTTAAAGGGTCTATTAGTGCTAGTAAAAGGGGTAAAGCTGCAGCCCCAGATGGTCTTCCAGCAGAGCTTTATAAGGCCTTAGGGGATTCAATTCTCCATTTTATGACCTTGTCTTTGGGGGAGACTTTTGAGCAAGGGTCTCAGCTGCCAAAAACTGGAATGAGGCAATAGGTATGTTATTCCTGAAACCTGGAAAAAATCCTACCATATGTGGATTCTATAGACCCATCTCTCTCATAGACAGTGATTACAAAATATTTCCGAAGGTTTTTGCAGAGAGGTTAAGTGGATTGTTTGGTGGGTTTCAAATGCAAAAACAACAGTTGATGGACAGAATGCAGAACATTGTCATACATTCACCCCAGTACAGAGATCTGGGCCTAAATCCATCATTCATTTGCTCACCATGCCATTCCATTTGAACCCAGCCATTTGCAAATCAGTCTTGACCCTGTGCCTCATGGGAACAGTCCAGCCTGAACTACCAAGCCAGGTCCTCCCTGGACTGGAAACAAGCATCCTAGGACCGGTTTCGGGGTTTCACCCCTCTTCAGCCAAGATAGCTTGATTCCAGTGTTTGGTGGGTTTCTGCACTTGGACCAGAAGTGTTTTGTAAAGGGCAGATGCAGACACCAACTAATTTATGACCTTATTGGTTCTATAGATTGGCCACAACATTGACTATCCATCTAGCTGTCTTAACCCTTGATGCCTTTGATAGGCTAAATTGGTCCTACCTGGCCACTATTTTAGAACACTGCAATTTGGGAGCAAATGTTTGTAGAGTGGTGCGTCTGATTTACAGAGACCCTTCATCAACAGTCTTAGGGGCACATGCATCAAGCTCGAATTTTAAGATTCCCAAATAGTGAATTTTAACAATTCGCTATTTGGAAATCACTAAATGCTATGCATGTAGGAATCAAAACAATTTGTGATTCCTACACATTCCTTATTTAAGACTCGCAAATTGCGATTCGCAAATAAGGAATGGCTTCTCATTCATTCCCATTGGCCTAAAGGCCCATAGGAATCAATGGGATTTGCATGCACAATTTCAAGGGTGCAAGGGTGCCCAAGGGATACCCTGATGCACCCCTGAAAGTGCAATTAAAAAACATGCTGCACACACACATGCCCCAAGGGCATGTTTTTGTGCAACATAGAACTTTGAAAAACGCACTTTTGTGCATTTTTCAAGTGTTTGCAAATTACCATCAAATGTAAAAATTGCGGTCATAAAGGGGCAGATTCTGTGATTCCAGCTATAAGCCAGTTGAAATCCGAGTTTGGAAAGGTCTCCGGCTATTCAGTAAATGAAGGTAAAACAAAGATTATGGTTTGGAATCAAAGCTGTGAAAATGACCTAGTCAAACTCAAGATGGAATATTTGGGCTTAAATATTACACAAGATATCTATATGATTCCCGAGGTGAATCTTGCCACCGGTCTATTAGTAGTGATTGAACCAATAATTGGGTCTACCTTCCATTTTTGGTCTTTTGCTGAGTCAATTTAGTGAATATGGCTATTATCCATAAATGTACCTTTCTTTTTAATACCATACCCATGCACTTTAGGAAGTAGTAGTTAGATAAATACAACAGGCCGTCAATTCTTTTAATCGGGGATATAGAAGTGAAAGGCTATTGTGGAAGAAGCTCCATAGAAGGAATGATAAGCAGTGACTGTTGCTCCTCGATATACAGATCAATGCCTGGGCTTTCCAATTGATGACTTTTAGAATGCTCTTTAACTCTCCTGTTTGTTCGGAGTTAGTCTTGCTGTTTAACCCCTTTGATGCTCATGATGGAATGGTTCTGTCATGAGCATCGGTGCCCCTGTGCTCATGCCGGAACCATTCTATTATGAGGCCAGGGGCACGAAGCCCCTCTGATGCAGACAGCAGAGGGATTTCTATTTCACCCCTGTGACCTTGGGAGCTGAGGAAGATCTTTCCCAGCTCTAGAGGCCCCCTCCCTGGTTTCTGTGCCATGAAGATCAGCGCATATGTCACTCTGTCGTCATTGCACAGAAACCAAAACTGAAATGAGCCTTTAGGCTCATTTCAGTCAGTTTCACTTTCTATATGCTCAGGAGGTTATCTCAGCCCCAAGGCACGTAGAAAGACAGGAAAAGTATCATTGGAAAGGGGAGAATCTCTCCTTTCGAATGGTACCCCTCCCCAGTGGATCCCTGCTTGGCGATCGCCCCATTACAGCCTTTCTGCCCCCTCTGGGAAGCAGATGGGGGCAGTAGGCCCGAATCTGCCCCTGGGGGGACAGAAAGCCCACCTGAAGCAAGGATTTTTTTTTTGCTCCATTTTTTTTAGGGTGGAGGCAGCCTGAAATGGGCACGCCAATACCCCCACCCCCTGCCAACATTACAGCCTTTCTGCCTCCACTGGGGGGGGCAGATGGGGGCAGAAGCCCCCAATCTGTCCCCCGGGGGGGGCAAAAAGCCCACTAGACGCCAGGAATATTTTGGAGCAAATCTGAATTAGGGGTGGGCTGCCCAAAATTGGCATGCCAATGCCCCCACCACTCCCCCACAAAAACTACAGCTTTTCTGCCCCCCCATGGGACCAAATGGGGGCATTAGCCCCCCCCAATCTGCCCCGGGGGGCAAAAAGCCCAGTAGATGCTATGGATTTTTTGTGCAAATTTGAATTAGGGTGGGGGCATTGGCATTCCCGTTTTGGGCAGCCCCCATCCTACTTCAAATTTTTCCAAAAAACTCCCTGGCGTCTAGTGGACTTTCAGACCCTCCCTGGGGAGCAGATGGGGCAATAGCCCCCAATCTGCATCACCGGGGGGGAAAAGAGCCCACTAGACACCAGGTTTTTTTTGGGGGGCAAATTTGAATTAGGGTGGGGCTGCCCAAAACGGGCATGCCAATGCCTCCACCCCCTCCCTCACAAGAATTACAACCTTCCTGCCACCGTGGTGGGCACATGGGGGGCAGAAGGGGAGGTTGCCCCCAATCTGCCCCCTAGGGGGGCAAAAAGCCCACTAGACGCAGGGAATTTTTTTAAGGTGGGGCATTGGCATGCCCGTTTTTGGCAACACCCACCCTAATTAAAATTTGCTCAAAAAAACTCTGGCATCTAGTAAGCTTTCTGCCCCCCCTGGGGGGCAGATGGGGCAGTAGCCCCCAATCTGCCTCCCGGGGGGGGCTAAAAGCCCAATTGACACCAGGGATTTTTTTGGGCAAATTAAAATTAGGGTGGGGGCTGCCCAAAACGGGCATGCCAATGCCCCCACCCCCCACCCACAACAATGGTAGCCTTTGTGCCCCCCTTGGGGGAAGATGGGGGTAGTAGCCCCCAATCTGCCCCCCTGGGGGGGCAAAAAGCCCACTAGACGCCAACGATTACACTGGCTTTTTTATGAGTGGGGGTGGGGGCTGCCCAGAATGGGCATACTAATGCCAACACCCCCCCAAAATAGCCACATTGTTTCTTCCCACCTTGGGGGCATATCGGGGCAACTCCACCCCCGGATATTCCCCCAGGGCGGCAGAAAGCCAACTAGGCACGGATTTGTTTTTAGCAATATGCCTACCTGTTGATTTTGGGCCCTAGCGCAGTCGGCACATAGTGAAACCTAGCAAACCTGTACATCTTAACAAACTAGACACCCAGGGGAATCCAGGATGGGGTAACTTGACTGGCTCTCACCAAGTTATGTTACCCAGAATCCCTTGCAAACCTAAAAATGTGTCAAAAAACACATTTTCCTCACATTTCTGTGGTGGAAAGTTCTGTAATCTGCGTGGATCCACAAACTTCCACCCACCCGGAGTTCTCCAAAGTCTTCCAAAAAAAATGGTACCTCACTTGTGTGGATAGACCTAGTGCCCACGACAGGAAACGGCCCAAAACGCAACATGGATATACCACATTTTCACAGTGAAAACTGGCCCTTTTTTTGCAAAGTGCCTAGCTGTAGATTTTGAACCCTAGCTCTGCCGGCACCTAGGGAAACCTGGCAAACCTATACATTTTTTAAAACTAAACACCCAGGGGAAACCCGGATGGGGTGACTTGACTGGCTCTCACCAGGTTCTATTACCCAGAATCCCTTGTAAACCTAAAAACTTGCCAAAAAAACCCTTTTTCCTCACATTTCTGCTTTGGAAAGTTCTGGAATCTGCGTGGATCCACAAAATTCCACCCAGCCCACATTCCCCAAAGCCCTCCGAGAAAAATGGTACCTCACTTGTGTGGGTAGGCCTAGTGCCCGTGACAGGCAAGGGACCAAAACCTATTGAGGCGACATCAAAATTACCTATCACAAAACAACCTGGTTTTGCAAGAAGGGGGTCCATTGAGTTTTCTGCCCAGAATCCTCTGCAATCCCCTGCAAACCTCAAGTTTATCTAAGAAAATCACTTTCTTATTAAATTTCTGTGTGGGAAAAAATTTGCAATCCCCCAGTGTTCCCCTTAGTGTTCCAAGTATTGCCTGGACCTCCTCCTCTTCTGTGAACAGCTCATTCAGATAACTTCAGTACCCATCTTCAAGGCAGAGCAGCCATATTGAGTCAATGAACTCACCAGGTCAGGGGGCGCACTCTGTTATTTCACCTAGTAGAAAGAAGAGTAAAAAGAGATAATTTCTTCCTGAACTGCTTCCTGACCTCCAGCTGTCACATTTGTGGAAGTACGTACTTCCACAATATAATCACTCGACCAGGGTTTCCTGAGAAGCCCAGCCAAAATCGTACCCGCCCGATCTCCCTCCCCATATCTCCTGGCACTCGCCTCCTTGCCAAGATAAATAGTCTTTCACACTGCTGCTTCCTCAAAATCTCCAATCTTGCTTCTGATGCGACTCAATATCTCTGCATTATTAGTAGTGAAAAATTCACGCTCCAGCTCTTGTATCTCCTCTTCGATGCGCTTACGCCCTCCCCGCAGCAAGTGCAGTACCCCGGCCTGCTTTGCAATACATTTCTTCCCTTATAACCAACTTGAACGCCTCCTGTAGTACGTAGGGGGACTCAACTGTGCCCTCATTGAGCTCAAAGCAGTCTATTATTGCAGCCCTGATGGCTTCCTGAAACACCTGGTCTGGCAGGGCTCCAGGCGGAAGCTGCCAGCTGGACACCCTGCTTGGGTACTCTGACAAGAAGAATTCCACAAGCACCAGCAAGTGGTCCGATAGGGTTCTAGATAGGTGCATAGCAGCAGAGACCCAGGCCTCCACATCGCTGGAGGTGAGTCACTAATCAATCCTCAACCAAGATGGACCAGGGGAGGTCATGCTCCTCCAAATCCCCATTCCTTCACTGCCAAATGACTACTAGCTCACTGTCAGCTATAAAAGAGTGGATTTGTGCTGCCTCTCTGGGGTGCGGCCACCAGGAATCACTCGACCTGTCTTTTTAACCCCCTGGCACGGCTGCGATTCTGCGCCTGTGTGGCCGTTTTAGAGAGTGGGCGGGTTTTTGACGGCCCCCAGCCGTCATCAGCACACAAGCACTGTGATGCATGACGGCTGGGGGCCGTCATCAGCATGGAAGGGGTTAAGGATCCAGCACTATAATATAGTCCCGACTCCACAATATTGCCCCAGGCCCAAGAGTATCAATGGGCCTCCAAACCTCCGTAAAATATTTTGGGTCATCTACGTTAGGGCGTACACTAAGATTAGTTTGATTGGGTGCTCCCCAGGCATGCCTGCCAACATTACATACTTCCCCTGTGTATCGCATAAAACAATTTGCATAGGCCAAGGCAATTCCCTCCTGATAAGTATAGCCGCCCATCGCATGTAATTCGAATAGCAGGCCAAATGTGTTTCGCTAATCTACCCCGCCTGCAAGCATTTCGCAGGTGTGTTCTGTCAAATGCAATTCTTTTATGAAGCAGATATCTGCACCATGACGATTCAAATGTGCAGCCATTAGTCTTGCTTTATGCCTATCGTTGAAGCCATGGACGCTCCAGGTTACTGCTTTCAGACGTGCAATCACCGGGACTCGTGCAACCATTCGCTCAACATCAAGTGCACCCTCTCACTTGAGAGCCCCCCTAAATAGCACAGAAGGGAGAACAGGTCAACAGGACAAGGGGGGAAGGAAGAAAGGGAGGGAAAAAATGTAAACCCATCACTCTCAGCACCCCGAAAAGCACCAACCTCGCTCCCACTACAGCCTCTCAAACAGTCTGAATATAAGCTCCCATCCCCAACAAAGCCAGCTAGGGCTACCATCAGAAATGAGAACAGGAATCATCTCTGAGGGGTATTACTAGGCACCCGGCTCATCCCAGCTAGAGAAAGCTGTGTGGCTGGACCAGGTATTTGCAGCTGGCTGAGTACGACCATCTGCTAAAATAAAGCAAACACAAACAGCTAGTCGGGTATTAGAATAATAAAAGGTATGGGTATTTACCTTCCTCGATAGAGGCATTTTCCATCGTGCAGTCACAGGCTTCGGAGACGACTAGCCCTCCTGTTACCTCCAGTGAGACCCACACAGCTGGATTGATGAGAGGTCAACAGAGGCCACGCTCCCTTTCTTCACCACTCTGCAAATGTGCCTCCTGGTGCAATGCTGCTTGGGGGATAAAGTCCAATTTAGTACTGAGACCCTCAGGAGGCAAGGGGACCTCATCCCCCACCAGCAGTGCACTGAAAGGCGTGTTTGCAGAGTGGTGGAGAGAGGGGGCATGGCCTCCTACCACCTCTCAGCAAGCCAGCTGGGTGGGTCTTACTGGAGGTAACAGGAAGGCTAGTTGGCCCCCAAGGACCCTCAGAACTCAAGGGGACTTCACCCCCCCACCTAGTAGTGCACCAGAAGGTGTATTTGCAGAGTGGTGGATAAAAGGGCCATGGCCACCAAAAACCTCTCAGCAAACCTGTTGTGTGTGCAGGAGTAAGGTAAATCTGGTAATGTGTCAGAATCCTTGGGTAGATGTGTGGGAACACCCACACTGCACCCATGACATCCCTCCTTGCCAAAAAGTAACGCAAGGCAGCGATTTGCATTGCTTTGTGTTACTTTAGATTTAGCCAGCTAGATTTAGCTAGCTACTCAGGGCCATGCAAGGTGGCCTGGTATGGCTTGATAAATCTAACTTAGATTTTTGCGTACCTTTGCATAGTGTAAGAAAGGCAAAAAACGTTGATAAATATGGGCCATAGTTGTAAAGGATGTTTCCCAAATGAGAGATCGATGCTGTAGCGTAAAGAGTCAGGTTGACGGGACTCCGCATTGGCTGGCTGTTCAAGCGACAAGCTTTTGGTACCAATGGGCCTGGTTACAATTGTAAAGAGCCTTTGAAGTTAAATTCATCCCATCTGAGGCCACACCAAGGGTCCAGGACCTGAGGGGCACAATGCAAATGAGGAAACACCCTCTGTTGATAGCGCTGGTGCTATATATGCACCAGACCTAACTGTATTACAGAAAGGGCAGTAGAAGTGTTTACAGCCCCCCCTTCTGTAATACCAATTTGCCCTGGGGGAGCACAAAGCAGGCGCAAACACTTGTTGCGGCCCTGGGTACTTTATATAATACAGCGCCTGAAGCCTCCTTTTAAGTGGGAGAAGCTTCTAGAGGATTACCTTTGAAGTGCACAGGTTCCCTGCCTCCCCTGCCCTGGCTCCAGAAGAAATAAAGTGGTATTTAGCCCTATGTGTGGAGGCAGGACACAGCCTATTCAAGGGAAAGTAGGGCTGTGCCCAGCTTGGCCCTCCTATCCTGCCAGTGATGGCCCATCCAGGCACACCTAAGACCTCTATTGTGTGTGGCTGTCTAGGAGAAATACCAAAGCCCAACCGTCAGCTACACCTAGTCAGGTACCCAGAGACAGGCTGTAGGCACGATATGGCTAAGGCAAGAAAATGACAACTTTTTAAAAATTTACATTTTCAAAATTGCAATTCAAAATCCGACTTTACCATAAGAGAGCTTTTATCATTACAATTCCAAAGTCATCAAACATGAACTGTTACCTGTTCCCATTTGACAGTTACAGCTTATTAGATGTAATAAGGTAACTCCAATGTTGTCCAATGGGAGAGGGAGGCCTTGCAGTTATGACAAACAAATGTAGTCGTTTTTCACTATCAGGCCATATTAAAGTTTAAAGTGCATGTCCAACTTTTTAAATACACTGCACCTCGTCCTCTGGGCCATCCCAAGCTACCCTAGGGGTGACGTATACATGTATTAAAAATGAAGGTTTGGGCTTGGCAAAAGGTTTTGTTTGCCAGGTCGAAATGGCAGTTTAAAACAGCACACACAGGCTTCAATTGAAGGCCTAATGTGTGTTTACAGGGCCTGGTGCATGTAGTTCCACTTTACTAGGTACTTACAAGTAAATGAATATTCTCAATTCAGTGTAAGCTATTTCTACCATGTTTAAAGGAGAGAGCACAAGCACTTTAGCACTGTTTAGCAGTGGTAAAGTGAAGAGAGTTATAAGGCAATCAAAAACAAGATAAGCAAAAATAGAAGGAGTGAAGACAAAAACATTGAGGGAAGACCACCCTAAGGCTGACAGGACTAACATGCTCCCCAACTATTCCCTTAAAGTAGAACCCTAGTCTCCCACTGGCATAGGAGAGAGCTGTT
Source organism: Lissotriton helveticus (assembly GCF_964261635.1). NCBI lineage: Eukaryota > Metazoa > Chordata > Amphibia > Caudata > Salamandridae > Lissotriton > Lissotriton helveticus. Next base: position 524,543,346 of record NC_136063.1, on the reverse strand, counting down.
ATGGAGTCATTGGAGAATGCCAGTCTGACACAATTAGGTGATCTATATATGGAGAGAAAGTGTTAGATATTAGAGCACTAGGAGAAAGAGTGGATATTTTCATTTTCTTGAGACTGGTGCATGTAATGTAGACAGCTGCCACTAATTAGGGTCCGATTATGATCCTGCTAGGAAGGCCTCCAGTTGGGTTCCGGAATGACTAAATCCAATTCAGAGCCTATGTTTCCGACCGAGTCGTCCCCAGCTCCGAATGACCAAGTATGATGCGAAGATCTCGTCCGTGTCGACCTAATTGTTTCCAAATCAGTTCCTGTCCGCCAGGCTCGTGCGGAGCTGAATCGTGCCGTGCAAATGAACCAGATTCCAAGCAAGCAATTACAATGCACAATTTGGACAGCTGTATCGACTCGGTCTCAGCGAGATGAAACAGCTGTGGGAATGAGACTTCAGTGAGCCGTAGCAGGACCCCCTTCACCCGGAGCCCTCCGTATAAGTCACAAGGGGGTGTGCATTGGTCCCCACAATCCAAGCATGCACAGTGTGGCGGGCAATATGAGGTACCCTCCACAGGGTGTATGCATTTCCCCACCCAGCCCTTTTTTGCTATGGGAGCCTGTGTACGCGTCGGTACACAGGCACCTATTGAGTTCAATGGGAGTCCGAGCGAACAAAGTCCGTCAGCATACGGTTGCACCGTACTCATTTCGTCAGACTTGCACAGCACAATTCGCTAGGAAAGCCCTCCGGATCAGAGTTGTACGGAGGGCTTTCCTAGCTAGATCATAATTGACCCCTTAAAAGTAAGAACTGCCTGAATACCCAACTCTAACACAGGTCATGCATTGGGTTTAAAGATTATATACACCTGCTATAGTAGAGAAGGAAAATGTGTTTATAAAGTCCACAGAAAACTATCGTATTGATATATTTAGAACAAATAAAACAAGAATTCTTTGGATCTGTGCTAGCACGCAGAATGCTGAAAGAATGATGGACATTCTGCATGCTAGCACAGACCCGAGGAATTCTTGTGTTATTGTTGTATTTGAATATGGGGCATCTTCCTTGGACCCTCCTTTTCCGTTTGTGTGTGCTACTATTGATATATTTAGATCACTAACACAACATCGACTCCTATAATATCTATCTACAATATTTTTGAGTCACTAATATCGTATACAAAAATATCGACACCCAATACACAAAACTAAAATAACATAAACATTGATAAAAAAAATCATGAAAAAAATGTTAATGACAAAAATATTGACAACAAAAAAAGAACACAAAAATATCGATAAAATTAAAATAATATATGTTACAAAAAAACATTGATATGCATAATATTGACAACACAAACGTCAATAAAATACATATAAACTATACCAAAAAATAACATTTGAACATAAAAATAAACTATTTTCAATAATACAAGCAAATAACATATATCAAACATTAAAAACAAACACTAAAAAAGTACAAAATTATTAAAACTAAAACACAACTTAAAAATAAAAATGTAATAAATAAATAAACACTACAACATAACAAATCACAACTATCAAACATAAACAGCCATATATATTAAATATATAAAAAATATATAACATTTATTAACGCATACATTTTAATTATATTACTAAACAAAATGACAACAAACATAATTAACATTAAACACATTACATTATAACGGCAAAAAATTCAAAAAAGCTATCTCAACCAATGAATTTAAACTACACCAACACAGACAAATTGAAAACTCTAACTAATTAAATAAACACTATAAAATCACTCAAATAATTAACACAAAATTTACCGTGAAACGGACAGACATTGTATGATCCGGAGGGCTTTCCTAGCGAATTATGCTCTGCAATTCCGAGGGACTGAGTATGATGCACCCGTATGGTGACAGACTTGGTTTGCTCGGACTCCCATTGAACTCTATCGGATCCTCTATACTGAATGCGTACACAGATTACCATTGCAAAAAGGGGTGGGTGGGGAAAAGTGGACAGCCTGTGGCGGGCAGCCCATGGTGTCCGCCACACTGTGCATGCATAGAAACGGGGGACCCTTGGGTACCCCCATGGGACAGATTCAGAGGGACCTGGCTGAAGGGGGGCCCACTATAGCCCCCAAAGTCTGATTCCCACAGCCGTTTCATCTCACTGAGACTGAGTCAATATAGCTGTCCAAATCATGCATCGTACTCGCTCGTTCGGAAGCTCCCTCCATTCCTCAGCATGATTTGGCTGCGAACGAGCCGGACTGACAGGATCTGGTTCGGAAACAGTTCAGTCGACGCGTACGAGATCTTCTCATTGTACTTAGTAGTTCAGAATGGGGGACGATTCGGTCAAAAAAATCGGCTCTGAATCAGATTTGCTCATTCCGGAACCCGTCTGACGGCCTTCCTATTGAGATCGTACTCAGGCCCATAATGTTACTCACATATTTTTATTTAAATAATTTTTTTAAATTAATTTTATATTATTTACGTGAAAATATTTACACCTCAAAAAATAACTTCCCCCCAAATTTTTTAATTTCAAATGTAAGAAATATTTTACTTTTTTTTATTAATATATGTTTTTAATAAAAAAAAAATTTAAACAACATTTTTTAAATTACTCCCCACCCTTATCCCCCATAAACCCAACATCCCGCTACTAAAATTCTACATAAAATAAAACGAATAATTAATACTTTACATTTTTTGTTAATTACTCCCCACTCTTATCCCCAACAAACCTAACATCCCCCTCCTAAAAATAACTGAAAATACAATAAAAACATAAATTTCAACTTTAAAAAATAAATGTATGCTTATAAAATAGGTACCATTAAAATATTAAAAACCGAGTTAAAACATTAAACAAAAAGAAAAAAAACAAATAGTCGATATTATGTAAAACAATCTTTTTTACATCGATATTTCTAAAATACACAAAAATCAATATTTTTAACAACGAAAAACCTTACCTCGATATTTTACACCATCGATATTCTTCACTGGATATTCATGCAACTCAATATTTCTCCATCTCTTCCCTGATTTATTTTATAGAAATAAGTCAACAGTGTTGACCATACTGTTGTGCACCGTCTCGATCTCAATGAATTACCACCATGAGCTGATACAACTAAAAATCCTGCATCAGATACATATTATGTCGACTCTACTACATAAGATAAATCCCATGATCAATTTCCTTTTCAGAATACACCAGGCTCTGTGGGCATACTTATTATTACTTGCCTGGAGATGCCTTGATGTGCAAGAATAGTGGGAAGAAATATTGATAAATATATTGCAAATGATTGAAGATGAATTGATGGTGGACCCCCAGGGTTGTGCTGCTCGGCTATTTAAGGTCGGCCTTGAAGGTGAACAGGAGATTATATGGTTGAGCCCTCCTTCTGGCAAGATGAGGATAGTAAAGTCGTTGGTCAATGGCCCAAGACCCAGATTGAATGAGTGGATCAAATATGTGACTACATTCAGCAAGGGAGCAGTAATGTATGCTACACTGCTCAAACAACATCTGAACTTAGAGATATTTGTGGTCTACTGAGAACACATGAATCAGGAAAAGCAGGCATAGATGATTCCCCAGATGGAGCTGACAAATCTAAGATGTGCATGGATTCACATAGTGCAATATATTTAAATAACATACCTGGAACACCCTCTTTTTTACACGGATTTGAATGCTAATGTTTAAGATCTAAATGAGTAATGAGATGATTATTCACTGTTGGGATATAAATGAGTCTCTAAGAGTTGATGATAAATTTGTTAATGACTTAACTGTTTCACATTATTGCTTGAAAGTTCATTCTTCTTTTCTGTTCTGTTCAACTGAGGCAATAAAATAATAATAGCAATAATGATAATAATAATGATAATAATAATAATAAAATTAAGGGGGCCATTATGATGGTGGAACACCCACCACCAGCAGCTTTGCGGTGGCAGGCCTTCCACCATTGGACAACGATTTCTCCCGCCAAATTAGGATGTGGGGAGAATCAGACCGCAACCGTGGCAGACGCAAAGACTTCCTGCCACGGATGTGCCACAGGCAATCGGTCTGATTGCCTGGCGGAGCGGTCACCATCCGTAAAATGGTGGTGGTACCTAGCAGACACTGTCTGCCAAATTACAATGCTGCATCCCCGCCTGCCGATGTATGGCGGTGGAACTGCTATACATCGGCTGGATTCAGGGGCCCGTTGTGGGCCCGCCTTGTGTTGGGGGGATGTGGGGGTGCACTGGGGGGGGGGTACCCATGGCACCTCCTACATTTCACTGCACCGTGTGGTGCCTGCCACATAGTGCAGTGAAATGCACAACCTGCATTTTTAACATTGCGGCGGGTGCTCCAGTCAGCTTCACCCGACGCAATGTTAAATTGCAAGAAGCGACCACCATGGTGGCGGTCGCATCCTAATTTGGAGTGCGGGACCGCTGCAGACATGGCTGCGGTCCCGAACCCCACGTCTTCCCACCATCGTTATGACCCCGTAAGTCTCTGGAATCAAGAATTCCATGTGGAATACCAACCAGAAAATCTGGTTGCAAACAGGAATTCCCCACTCGTTAGGATCTAACTGGTAACTGCAGGAATTACATTGAGGGATTCTGTCCGGTATAAGTAATTTATGCCACCAGAAAGCTCTGCAGTGAATTCTATATGAATTGTAAACAGGGTCTAATTGTGATTGGAAGCCCAATAGTTGGCTTGCTTAATCTATTTAATCTACAAAGGTTTGGCATGCTAAGTTTTTTTTTTTAAATGCCTCTAAAGTCCTTTTTAACATGTAGTCAAATGTAGCTTTTGCTAAGGAGAGGCTAACTTTTGATTAAACGTTACGTTTTTACAATTTTGGTTTTTAAATTAATAAAATGCTCCTTGGAAATGTATGTTTAACATTTTGCAAAATCTGAAACAATGGCAAGGCTGATTTTTGATAGTGAAGCAGTAACTTTGTAAAATCTTAATTTATAATACCTGGAAACTTTAGTACGACTTCAGGAACTCACATCTGCTGAACTTCCCCCTTGACAGTGATGAAGCCTGGAGGCAGTGGCGTAGCTCAGCCGTGGTTGGTAGTGGGTGTACCTGCAGGGCGGTGACGTGGGGAGGGGGAGGAGCAGGGTGGGGGGGTAGTAATCTATGGATTACGGAGCTTTACATGTAAGTAAACATATAAATAAATAAAATGAATTTCATTGCGCGCACTGCATCGCATTTGGGGATGCAGTGCGCACAACGAAATTCGTTTTATTTATTTATATGTTTACTTACGTGTAAAGCTCCGTAATCCATAGATTACTACACCCCACCATGCTCCACCCTCTCCCCACGTCACGGCCCTGCAGGTACACCCATTACCGACCACGGCTGTCATAGCTAGACCTTCTTCCGCCTGTAGCGGTCCCTGCGTTTTCTGCCCTGCCACTGCCACAGGTAAGAGCGAGGGGGTGCTGGTGATCCCTGCAAGCTTGCCGCCCCGCCATGGCTGCAGGTAAGGGGGGTTACTCCTGTCCCTAAAACTCATGCGCCTGGGCGGCCACCCCCTACCCTCTGCTACGCCACTGCCTGGTTGAGGCATGAAAACTTCTTCATGCATCAAACAACACAGTTACTTGTGGGAACTGGAAGATAAGGAGGAGTTGTCACTGGCCACTTATCCAGGACTAAGGTAGTTAGGAGTGAACCAGAACAGATGGTCAAGTAAAGAGCCAAAGCCTTTAATTTATTTGTGTCAAGACGGGCTCAGTGTGGAAGAAGCCTTTGAACAGGGGAACCCTCTCGGACTTTACTTTCTTCTCTGAGTTGTGGAACAATCTGTTCCAGAACAGCCTATGAGTTGGGGGAATACCCAGAAGAGCACCAGGAAGACTGAAACTATTTGAGTGTAATCGCCTGCAAGCTAACTCACTCTTTCCTAGTCCTCCGAGCCTTTTAGTGGCAAGACAGCTGGCTGGTAACTATCCCTTGTTTTGTCTCTGGCCAGCGGCTGAATTGGCTAACATTCACATTTGTACAACCATTTTTGTTTTAGGTATTTTCCTTTACTTAAATTCAAAAAGCACTAATAAATTCCGTTCCGTTAATCACATTCTCATAATTTGTGTGTCGTTCTCATTTTTAGTTTTTTAAGTTTTTTTTCTAATCTGGTTGGGGAACCTTTTTGTGCATTTTCTTGTCCTAAATATTGCTTGGCTTACTGCTTGAACTACATATTTCTCCAGGGTAAAGAATGCTCATTATGCCAGAACTACCTAGGGTTGAGCAGAGTTTTCTCAGTCAACTTTTTTGACCTTGCAAGATAATGAGGTATTAATTAGGTGGAATACGCCTTCACAATTTAATAATAGGGTTTCTCAAAAATGCCTAATCAACTATGGGCACCGAGAACCCAATGCAAGCAGGAAACAATGAGTAGATGAGCCCCTTTTACTGGTTGCATTAGAGTAGGCCTGGGCAGAGTTTGTGGAATTTCGCTAAGCAGAACTCCACGAAGGGACCAAAAAGCTCTAGTGTGGTATGCGGAGTTCCACAAGTGGCGGAGTGCATTAGGTCCCACCGTTAATGTGGATTTTTAGCGCCAGGTGTTTGTCTCATGCAGTAAAATCAGTGTGAACTGCACCAGAGCAAGAGGGTGTTGTTTCTTTCTGCTGCTTGAGTAGATATTTTACTCGAGCGGCAGCTTCCTCAATGCGAAAGAAAGGTTTCTCCTCGTGAGCAGTTGCGGCCCTCTGAGACCGCCTTTGTTGAGAAATCTCACCAGGAAGGTGTCTGGAGTAAAATTTTGCGCGCTTGCCAACTTAACGTTGGTGAGTGTGAGCGAGTAGAAAAGCTCCGCTCCATGAGTTTTTCCGGACTCTGCACAATACACAGAGCGTGGAGTGGGAAAAACTCTGCAAACTCCACGAGCTGAGCAGAATGTCATGCCCAGGCCTACATTAGGGTCCATGTCACCCTTCTACATCACTCAGTAAACTCATGTCTGTGGGCATCTTCTCCCAGCATAGCTGCACCTGGATCAGGGAAGTAGGCAGGCAGGAATCTACACAAACACAATCACTGTATTGAGATTGGTATTGATACTCATGTTGCATGGGCAGAGATGGGGGCCCATGGAAAGCTGAACATAATATCAGAAGGATATGTGACTAGGGAATGATTCAAGATTGCGTACATAAGTGAGGAACGCGGAGTGGGGGTGTTGGAGTCTCCTAGTGTGAGGAAGCACCACTTAAGCAGACATTTCCTCACGGTAGATCCATGAGCAGCAGACCAGGTGCTCGTTGGAGATAGTTGTTTTGAGTTATGTGCGAGGTGCAGGAGCGAAGGTGTGAGCGTGAAGTGTGGATGTTTGTTGCCCGATGTTGAGAACGGTTTTCCTGTGTACAAAGATTATAAGGGCTTGCATTCTCGTGTTATCATCTATATTACTAATCAATAGCAAAGTACTTATTTTGTAAGCCCCGCTATTTATTCAGACCTGTGACCTGCTCATCACGTATAGCTCTTCAACAGGTGACCAACGTATTAAGCAGCTTATTTTACCAGGCATTTCAAGCTTTGTGTTATTGGTTAGGAATGGCACTTCCAATAAGCTTCAAAAACATGGTTTGGTGTGTGCTTTATAAATATCAAATGTTGTTGTAAATCTGTCTATCATATACAACTTTATTTTGCAAAAAAGACTCATTTGCCATTTTGTTTTGTTAAAAGCTAGTCATTACATTTTCAAAACATCTGCGAGTCTGGATTTGCATTCTTTATCATGTTTTTGTCGAGCAGGTAGAAAGAGAATAAAATACACCAGAAGCTAAAACTACATAATTCATGAAAGCAACCCATACTTTTCTAGAATAACCAATATATTGCCATTTCCAGAGCGTGGCACTGAAAGTCTTCCAGACAACTTTTCCAGGCAGCACTCGCTAGCATTGGTACATCAGAGTGTGCGCCCTCACTGGTACATTCATGGCACAATCAAACTTTGCCTCAACAGCTGCTAACTGCTTTTCAATTGCATAGAAAATACGGTGTTTTAGTCCTCGCTATGAACCTTGGAAAGTCTGTTTTCCTAACCTTTAGGATGGAAAGCAGCGTGTGGTTGATAGAGTGAGCTGTAAGTACTCATTTCTAATTCATCTACATTTAGAGTGTGTTTTCTTAGCGCTCAAAGCAGGAAGCGTAAGAGAGTGGCGAGCAAACAAAATGTTTTTACTCCAGTCCCTCTGTTTTTCTTGACAGGGCCAATAGAAATACCCGGTAGTGGTGGCACCACGTTGAGATCCGCACTGCAGGCACCTCATTAGCAGAAGCTAGCCTGTGCTTTTCCATTATTTCAGTAGTGTTTGCCGCCTCCCAGAGGTCCCACCTCTCAAAAAGGGAACGTCTCGTTCCAGGCTTCACCTACTGACTTTGAAGGGGCACTCGTAGTAATCCGTCGCTTCTGCAAATACCGTGCCAGGTCTTTAAACAACAAAGCGCCAGTGTGGGAAATCAGTGCCATATGCTGGCCATGGTTTCCTAGAAACTTGGATACATTTACTGCGGGAGTGTGGAAGTAGCTACATACTGCAGCCATGCGACCGCACATGTTTCTATAGAAAAGGAGAAATCATTTTTTTTTCAGTTATAGTAATGTCATGCTATGCTATTTTATCTGTTATGTTTTTTCATCTTAAATATATTACATCACGTTATGTCATGTTAACATAGATTTGTAGAGTACTGTTCTGCCATAAGTAAGACTTCTGAGTGCTGTCAGCTTTGACTACCATCACACACAGAGCTTGAAGATCCCGGTGCAGACTAGGTAGGGTTGGTTTTCTGTCTGAGTTGGATCACCAATGTGATAGTATGTTTTGTGTATGTGTTTGTAAGTGATGTTTATTTGCTGCAGTGCTGTCAGGGTGACCCCTGAAAGGCTGGGGCCCTGGGGCAGACACCACTATGCCCATTCCTTAAAACGTCTTTGGTGTTAGGAGTTGAGCATCTTTACCAGTTTGGGTACAAGCTATCTGAAGGATTTGTTTGTACATTTATTGGCGTATGAGGTATTGGAGAATAAGGTATATTGTTAGGGTTCAAAGTATCCTTTAAATCAGTTGAACGGTGGGTCACTGGGCGTATGTTGGTTTGGTGTGTGATGTGCTATGTTAGGTTAAATTGGGTTACTTTATGGTTGTTGTGTATTTGGTATGCAATGCTGTACTTTAAGTTGTTCATGGTTTTATCACAATTGCCGATTTACAAAAGCTTGGACAGGACAGGAACAGATTAAACCAAAGTCAATGGGAGCTCCACTATGGAACTCTCATTGACCCTGGTTTGATCTGTTCCTATTGCGGTCACTAGGCTCAGCCACACAAAAGGAATACTATTTTTATCGGGACAAGTGGGGAAACACTAGGTGGTATGAATTTTCAGAATCTCTATTGATTTTGGAAGACCATTTCACAGAAATGCAAGAACATTTGTGATTGTGGGTAAAGTTTGAGGTTTCCAGGCCAGTTTGGGTAATGCAACATCATGAAATCCTCTTGAAGTAAATATCCCTTGACTCCTTAATGTAGTTTTGAGAACCATGTAGGTTTGGAAGGTTTCCCTAGGTTCGGCCGAGCTCGAGCCCAATTAACACACCTATCCCATTGCCTAATCAGTTTCGTTTTTTTACAGATATTGTTGATGTCTCCTCATTTTGCTTTGGGGCTTTTCCCCGCGGTGGACTCTAGACCCACCTATACCAGAAGGGTAGTGCTTTTATTGGAACAGGTGGGGAAATGCTGGGCAGTAGGAACTTTGTGGATCCCTGTGTATTCTGAAAGTTTAAATCACTGAAATGCAGGGCAATTGTGTGATTTTATGCAAGGTTTGAGGTATTCAGAGCATTGTGGATAAGAAAACATCATAAGATCCATGTAAGAAATACTGCCCTTGACTCCCCTCGATGTCTAGTTTTCAGAAATATCTGGGTCTGGTAGTATTCCCCAGGCGGGGCCCTACCCAAGCTGAAAACATGCTTCCATTCACCATGGAAAGTTGGACAATCTTGGGATTTAACCGCACTCTCGTCTCTCCGCACTCTCCTCTCCGCACTCTGATTTCAGGATGCATCACAACAACCCCATTATTTAATTTTAAAAAATAGTCCATCCATCCTCTGGTCTTTCTGCCTCTGGGGGGAAATTCTTTGTCTGTGCTCCTGCTAAAATACTGTTTGTTCCTTTTGGGGTGGGAATTTAGCCTAATAATAATAATAATAATAATAATAATAATAATATCACTTATAAAGCGCCTGGTTACACCCACTTGTGTGCCCCCGCACTGAGACTGCTCTTTCAGACAAAGATAAAGGAAAAAGGTAAAGGAAGAAGGGGCAGAGAGGGTCAGGTGTCACGAAAAAAGAAGATGGTAGGAACTTAAAGTTGGATGAGCCTTGTTTTTAGCCTTTTCCGGAAGAGGTTCTCTGAAGGTTCAGCACAGAGAAACAAAGGTAGAGCATTCCAGTTTGTAGCTGCTAGGTAGGTAAAAGAGTGAGCAACCATTCGTGCTTTTTTTACCTTGGGAATTTTAAACAGATAAGTCCTATTAGATCTGAGGTGCTGTCCTGGATTATAAGGAATGAGAAGGTCCCATAGACAGAGCGGGCCTTTGCCCTGCAAGGTGCTGTGACAGAAGCACAGGGCCTTAAAGAGAATCCTTTTATTTATAGGTAACCAATGTAAGGACTCTAGGGCTTTCTTAGAGGATGTTTTCCTGGGTAGATTCAAAACTAAGCAAGCTGCTCCTTCTGGATACATTGTAACCTATGGTGATTTTTTTTGCTGCACCTAGATATAAGACATTTCCATAGTCCAATTGAGATGTTACAAGGAAAAGGACCAAGGTTTTCCTAGCAGAATGAGGGAGATTGGCCACAGTTTTTCCTAGCATTTTCAGGGTTCTAAACCACTTGCCTGCAACTTTCTCGGTGTAAGTCTTGAAGGAGAGGTTGGAATCCAGCCAGCCTGCTAAGTTTTTCACCTCTGTTTTGGGGTTGGGAACAGGGCCTTAAATTGGTGGCCAACAGGCTGAAGACCAGATGGATGGGGACTTCCCTACTACCAGGATCTCAATTTTACTGCCATTCAATTTAAGGCAATTGCTTGTCATCCAAAAGGCAAGGTCCTTTAGGCAGGTCAGCAAACTTGCTGGCTGCCTTGACCGAATTTGGAGACAGGGTGACCACTAGCTGCATATCATCTGCGTATGACACAATGGTAACACAATGTTTTTCCACAATCTCCGCTAAAGGGGAGATGTAAAGATTGAAAGGAGTGGGGCTCAAAATTGAGCCCTGGGGCACCCCCTTACATAGAGCAATCATTCAGGAGGTATGTGGAGGTTGTTTAACTTAAGAACAGTGACCCTGCAGGTGGGAGGTCATCCAATTTAAAACCGATCTGTCCAGTCCGCCTAGTTTGAGACGGTGAAGGAGTAGTTCATGGGATACCATGTTGAAAGGTGCACTAAGGTCCAAAAGGACCAGTGCAGTAGTCAGTCAACACTGAGTGTGGTGTAATACTACAGTCAACACTGAGGGGAGCGCAATTTCAACTGCATTGGGGCATGTGCAGAGGTGTCCTCTGTCACCCTTCCTATTTGCATTGGCTTGTATGCTGGGTCCCAGGGGGATCACAGTAGGTGATACCAAACATGGTTTCATTGTGCATGCATGATGCCCTGGTCTTTATGTGAAGCCCCGAGTACTCCGTTCCCATACTCCTGAACACCGTGCTGGCCTTTGGGGATGTTTTGGGGCTTAGTGTTAACCTTCAAAAGTCCCAGCTAATCCCAATGCGAGAGCTGGTGGGAGTTCCGGCTTGGGTGCTCCCGCAGGTGGGACTCCATTGACAGTCAGAGGGGGTGGAATATCTAGGAATCCTGATTGCCCATACAGAGCAGAACTTCCAGTACCTTAACATTGGCAGGGTACTAGAAGGTTTGCGTGCATTGGTTTGATTTTAGAGGGACCTCCTTTTGTCCTTGATGGACAGAGCCACAATAGTAAAGATGGTCATGCTCCCTAGTTTTTGCATTCTCTGCAGAGCATGCTGTATGAGATTCCTGGTGCTATTTTTCTGAAATAGACAGCTGGATTGTAGAACTGTTATGGGCCAACAAGAGGAAGTGAGTGGGACTTCCCATCCTTTAACAAACCGAGAGCAGGTAGGATTTGAGATCTCTAACATAGAACTCTACCACATAGCTACCCACTTACAATACACTGTCCACTGGTTGGATCCAACGGACAGCTGGGAAAAGTGACATCTGAGCGGTTCCCATGGTGAAGTGATGTTCCCTGTTCTGCTTATGGGTGGTGCTAGGGTGCCTGCAGACAAGCCCTTCCTTATTCACCAGGTGTGTTGAGTGTGGAAAGAGCAGTCACAAGAGTAATAAGAGGGTCCCTATATGCACAGGACATGCCGATATGGTCATTGAAGCCATTCGCAAGGATAGCCAGAGCAATGTTGGTTCAGAAATGAAAGGACAGAGGCTGCAAAATACTTGGAGGACACTTCACCACTCAAGAGCAGGGGTCTCCAACCTTTTCTGTACTAAAAGATACTTATGTTCATTGAAATGCAATGAAAGCTACTAATATCATTAGTGTTGTATAATTTATCAATGAATTCAACCAAGCAAAAGCTTTCTAATTTAATATGCTGGGCTGCACACAGGTGAGCTACTCAGATGTAGCTGGAGAGTTACATTAGCTCATGAGCCACTAGTTAGAGATGCCTGCTCAAGAGGAGGCCAATAAGCCATGTGCACTTGGCACCAGGCAGTACTTGCAATATGCAAAGATCTCTGTAACGGCAAGAGAAGTATTGCCCTGCTTCCAAGAGAAGCCTCTGTCCTAACAGATAGCTGATGTCGCTCCTTGCATTGACAGGAGGGTGTAGATTGATATCACACATATCCCACACACTGAGGAATTACCTTACAATAATAACGCCTAGGGCAAGCGCAAAGTAGAAAGATCCCTTGGAGGAACCCTTGTCTACGCGAGAACGGGAACAAGTACATGAAGGAGTGCAGACAGTTAGCTCTAACACACAGTTTAGACTGCTCCAGTACAACTATATGAAGTAGTATGAGCTTTATTCGATATAAAAATATCATAAAAGCCTTTACAGAGTAAAAAGTTCCAATGATAAAAAAGACATACAGGATGATATAACATTGCACATCATAATAAACATTATCAAACATCAAAAATCCATATAGTCGAATAGCAATTACATGCATGCACCAGACGTAACACTCACCCAAAATGCTGCATACTATTTGTAATACCAGGATGGACCACTGTGCCCTGTGTGGAAGCCCCGCAGCAGATTTCTTACATGTTGTTTGGAATTGCACATTCCTGATGCCTTTTTTGGAAGGACTTGAGGGGATCTTTAATAGAGCCACCAGCTGGGAACTACAGCCCACACATGCACTATTCTGTTCGGCTAAATTCCCACCCCTGCCAAGACGATGCTCAGTAGAAAATGTATTTTGTTGGGCCTTCTACTGGCAAAGCTCAGCAATGCTATAGAATTGCTGTAGCTAGTACCATTAATATATTAAGACTGGCTCAGAGTGGGTGAAGACTGAAGAAGTGTGTACGAGGCATGTGCGGCGAGATGCAAAACTGGAGGATGATTTGGCTACCTCGGCAGCCATGTTACAAGACTTATAAGAATCCCTGCAAGCAATTATGAGCAAAGTTGCAGGGAAAGAGTGCTGGTTGACTCACTGATCTGGATTGGAGTATGAATACTAAATGGGACTGATAGACAAGCTGTGTGCCTCCGCAATGACTTAAGAATGAACAGAAATATGTGAGTTGTGGGTGCATGGGGATGCACAGGCTATGGCTGCAGCAATGCTGCCATGCAGCTTGAAGGGGGTAATTAGAGGTTCAGAGAAAGGATCTGGAGATCAGACTGTTTACTTTCCTTATATGATGACTGTATTACTCCCTGATTATTACTAAGGCTCCCGGTTTTCCATTTTTACTGATTTTTACAGATATATATAATGCGTTTCCTGTCTGCATTTATTTTGAAAAGCAGAAAAATATTGAAAATAGTGCTTTTTGTGAGAGAGTCTCCATGTTGTCTTTCATGAATTCCAGGCAACAGCTGAGCAGATAGACAGCATGGAGTGTTAAAAACAGGATGAGATTTCCTTAAATGCAGGCCTATGTTAACGTATATTTGTAGTATAACGCTAATATGTACCTCTAAGTGTATAGTTTTGTTGTATGTGGCTACATAATTTGCTAAAATGTGACAGGGAGTATGACGTCAAAGAGTTTAATAAATGTGGAAATATACAATTTTACTACTCCATTTATCCTCAAAACACATAATAAATATGGATAAATACCAATAGATGGCAAAAAAATAGATGGATAAATACAGACAGAAATGTTTTTTTTAAAAATACCATAAAACCATCACCCATAATTATTAATGGTGACAAACAAGAGCAGAATGGGGGTGAAGAACAGTTGGGATTTTTTTACTATTGAACATTTTGGTTACGATTTAAGTGAGTACTATAGCCCTAGTGGTCAATTTCACTGTATTTACATCCTTTGAAAACCAATAATACAATAGGTCTCGCATTTGTTGGAGTTGGAGCTATTGGCATTGTAAATGACAATGCCACTTATTTATGTGTTAATAGAAGGCATTGTCATTTACAATACCAATAGGTCAAAGTTTCTAAAATGCGAGACCTATTGCATTGCAAATGCTTATTTAAATTGCATTTACCGTCCTGTTCCCGCTCCTGAACCGCAAACGCACACAACCGCCCCCCCACGCACACCTCCACCCCCATCATGCTGGCTACGACTGGTTGTTTCTGATTCTAAGTATTACTTGCAAAGTGGAGTTGGAGCACGTCCCGGATATTGAGTACTGAACACACAAGTGAGGATGTAATTAACACGCTTGATTTAAATACACAATGCCATTTTTTTTACTGTGGGCATGGGGAGGACGCTGGTGCACGTTTTTGAGCCAGTCATATTGGGTGGCTTGGATTTATTTCTGACATTGCACTTCAGGAAGGATGTGTACATCTGTACATTTTAACCACTTACACAGCTCTATTAATCTTTCCTTACATTGGCCTTTTGGGAGTGTCACTACTGTTTAACTGATTCGTGTTCATGCTGAAAAAAAAGCCTGAGAGAAGCTGCAGTCGGATTGGTTAGGTTCAAGAGGGAAAAGAGTTTTCCTCGGATCTTGGTTGGGGTCTGCAGCCTTAGAGCGAGGTGAAGTACTGCTGGGCAATGCATCATCGTTGGTAAGCAGACAGCGCAGGTAAGTAGCCGTCGGATGCCCACAAGCTCCATGCACAGGGCACTGCTGTGCGGGGGCTTTATTGTATAATACTGTGCCATCAGGGCTCTGAGGGCGGGACTCAGGTTCCTGCCCATTCTCCAGTCCATCCATTCATTCATCCAGTCTGAACAATCTCCATTTTTTGCAACGTAATAATTCTTCCTGTACCGTTGTGTCTGTCGGTCTAGCAATCTTGCAGGCACTGTACTTATTATGATGAAATTATACTATCTGTTAGCTTCTGCAACGCCTAGAACCGCATAAATCTGCATGGTGCGCTATAAACATTCATACAATGAAGCAAATGGCTGAATTTAAAAACAAAGGCATCCATCCTTGAGCCGGCAGAAGCCCCGTCCCCTCACCCCGATGATCAACACTACAGATACAGGATTATAATCAAGGAGCAGGCGCAACTAGAGCCAAATTTTGGGGGGGGGGGGGGCTAATAAAAATGTCGGGGGGGGGCGCGAATTCTTCCAGCGATGGTCAGAGTGGAGATGCAGGTGCTCTAAGAAGGGGTGAAAATACAACAGAGCCTCGTTAACAAGTGAAGGGTCTTTTATAGACATGTGAAGGGCTCGAGTTTGGCTAGCTGCTCGAAAACTGTGTCAGCCCGGGCTGACACACATGACGGGGGGAGGTGGCTGCAACACATTGAGTCCCATGGGTGTTGCGCGCCTGTGTTTTAGGGTTATGATGAAAGGCTTAGACGCGGGGCTGTGATGACGCAGGCAGTCTCCTCTCTTACTTCCCTCCCTCCCTTCTTACATCCACCCAGGAGTCACACTCGCAGCCTCTGCAGCATTTGTCTTCCTTAGATCTCTGCATCTATCTATTGTTAGTTGCTGCAGTGCATAGGTGCTCTAAAGCTTGCACAGGGCGCTATGCAGGGTCACAACAGAATGGAGCACTTTAGTGCCCGAGACAGATGCTGCTCGCATGACAGGGGCTCACCTGTCCCCTGCTGTAAGGCGCCTCAAGGCTTCTCCGTGTTAGCAGGGTCTGACTATCAGCTCCTCTCCCACAGCCACAGCATTATAAACCACTGCCAGGGCGCCCCATCTACCGCCTCACGAGCCCACGCGCCACAGCCCAGAACTGAAAGTGAATGTAGGTTTCCGTTCCTAAAACACGGCCATTTCTGGGAATTCAGATTTCCCGAGGCGCAGGCGGGGTGGGCCTCAATGTTCACAGCAGCCCTGTCCTAGCTCGAGACCTCATCAGCAGCACTCCCGGAAGGAGACATTTTATAGGACTGGTAGCGACAGCTTCAGGGAAGGAGGACCTTATGTTATGGATTCTTAAGGCATCATTGGCAAAGCCAACAAGCAAGGACTTGGAAAGGAAGCTACCGCAATGGGTCAATTATTTTAGTTTTATAATTGCAGTCACGCACCAAAACACTAAAATAAAGAAAACATTTTACGTCCTGAAAAGCGTCATCTTTTGGATTATGGGGACTCATTCCCTGCAGAATCACTCACGTCTGAGCATACCCTGCCACACTTATGGCGGCCAACTCTTTGGCCGCCATAAGTGTGGCAGGGTATGCTCAGACGTGAGTCCCTTGCTCACTTTGCCACTGGATTCAAGCAAGCCGGGCTGAAGACGGCTGTAATGCCAGAAAGCGGTCCTCGGAAGCTTGTTTCCGGTCAAGAGAAGGCATGGCTTGGCAGTTCGGGCTGGACTGTTCCCATGAGGCACAGGGTCAGACTGATTTGCATATGGCCATGTCTGAACTGGGGTGGCAGAGTGGGCTAAAGAACGGTGATGGATCAAACCCAGATCTTTTGACTGGGTGTGAGTGTTTGATTGGTTCAGATGCTTCGTCCATCACCACCCCCTTTTGTACCACTTTGGCTGCCATAAGTGTGGCAGGGTATGCTCAGACGTGAGTCCCTTGCTCACTTTGCCACTGGATTCAAGCAAGCCGGGCTGAAGAAGGCTGTAATGCCAGAAACCGGTCCTCAGAAGTTTGTTTCCGGTCCAGGGAAGGCATGGCTTGGCAGTTCGGGCTGGACTGTTCCCATGAGGCACAGGGTAAGACTGATTTGCATATGGTCATGTCTGAACTGGGGTGGCAGAGTGGGCAAAAGAACGGTGATGGATTAAAACCAGATCTTTTGATTGGGTGTGAGTGTTTGATTGGTTCAGATGCTCCGTCCATCACCACCCCCTTTTGTACCGACTAATGTAACCTAAGCATATATAAGGTCCCTGTTTTCTGTACTCTTTAGAATGCCTCCTGCAGTTCCTGAGGGTACTGTGTGCCGTAGTCCCCCTCATCTGAGGTGAATAAAAGATGTATTTTATATTACAGCTTTTGTGCCAATCTCTTCTTTGTTGGTTTAAAAGAACCAGGTTTACCAGTGAGACCCCTGAGAAAGTTTCTATGTTCTACAAATGGCGCTCCAACGTGGACCTCATCAGAGAAGTGGCTATCCTAGGGAGTGATCTTGACAGAAGACAGGAATCTACTGTGGAGGACAGGACAGGCCTCTACTAAGGAGGTACTCTGTGCACTTTGCATATAGTATTGTATATTTTACTATATTTTTGGCATGCCTGTTTCGCTAATTCTAGAACAGGCGTTCGAGTTGGGACATATATCCACATCTACGAAGCAGTACATGACAGTTGACTATCCCAGGAGACCACGACTTTACATGCTCCTGAAAATACATAAAGATCTTCAGAATCCTCCTATGAGGCCAATAGTGACAGGATGCAGGACCATCTTTGAGCCTTTAGGTCAATAC
The DNA here is from genome assembly GCF_964261635.1 of Lissotriton helveticus. Taxonomy (NCBI): domain Eukaryota; kingdom Metazoa; phylum Chordata; class Amphibia; order Caudata; family Salamandridae; genus Lissotriton; species Lissotriton helveticus. Next base: position 524,525,157 of record NC_136063.1, on the reverse strand, counting down.
ATAGACTATTTTCTTCAACTTTCGTTCAACAATGGACGTCATACGTGAAAGATACCAAAGATTTCCTACTGAAGTTAGACTCTGTGAAAGTGCTAAAAGAAGTCATCTTGTGTACAATAGATGTCAAATCATTGTACACGTCTATTCCACACACAGCAGGAATGGAAGCTGTAGAATGGGCTTTGCTACAACAATCACAAATAAGAGCAGATACAGGTTTTTTTTGTTGGAGATTCTTCATTTCTGTCTGTATCATAGTTATTTTGAGTGGGTCAATTTTTTTTATTTACAACAGACCGGTACATCTATGGGCTTTTCAGCAGCACCTGCCTACGCGAACACCTTCATGGCCAAATTTGAGGCAGATTACATTTTGAACGACAGCCAGTGGAAAGATCATCTAATGCTTTATTGTAGGTACATCGATGAACAGTTTTAACGATTAAATTCAGTTCACGCATACTATCAGGGTTGAAAAGATTTCTTTTTTCGATGTGGCCTTAGCCCTGGAGGGTTTGGAAATTCACAAGGAAATCTTCAGGAAGGAGACGGATGTCAATAATGCATTAGCCTATCAGAGTTTTCACCCACAGAATTTGAAAAATAATTTACCATCCTCCCAATTCTTACGAATTAAGGGGATATGTTCTGAACCCAGCACTTTGGTGGACCATCTTAAAATCCAAAAACAAATATTTAGAAAGGGGTAATCCCCAGGAAATTGTGGAAAATGCAGAAGAGCGTACTTCTAAATGTGATCGTAAAGATCTCTTGAAAAACAAACCCAAAATGGATGTAAATCGGCAAGTGTTTGTTTCGAAATTTTCCACAAGCTCTATAAAGCCTAAGTCTATCATTAATCATCGCTGGGAAATGTTGCAGTATGAATCTGATTTTCAGGATATTTTCAGTCATAAACCTCTGTTTGCGTTCACACGGTCTAGTAATCTAAAAGAAATATTGATGGAACCTCCATAGAGAAAACAGACAGATTATATTGGAATGAAGAAATATTCAAACTGTGTACATTGCAATAATGTAATCAGCGGTTCTAAGGCGTATCATCCCCTAACAGGAAAACCAATACAATTATTCCACAACTCTGATTGTGATTTTTCCAATCTCATTTATTACGTTAAGTGTCCTTGTGGAAAGCTATACGTTGGAAAAACTGAAGGTAAGCTCAAGGTTAGAATTTCAGAACAAAAAAGTACCATTAGAACTCAAAATAAAAACAGTACTTTAGTGGTACATTGGTTACAGGCACAGTATAGCATTGCCCAACTACAATTTTCTGTCCTTGAGAAACTAGAGCAGTTACCGGGAAGGGATCTGTCAGATCCCTTCTACAAAGGGAAATTCATTGGATTAAAAGATTAGATTCCCAAGATCCAAAAGGGACGAATGAAAAAATTGATTATTCTTGATTTTTATAAATTACAATCCTGATTGAACATCTGACCCTATGGAATTGTCACAGTGACATAGTTGCATGCACTATATTAGCTTGTAAGTGCTGAGTTCTCCTTTTCAGCATGTTTTTATAGCACTGATTTTCCACTTGTGTTTTCTTTTATTTTGAGCACGGCCCGCGAGAGAGTTTTGAAGATATTGGATTTAGTGTTTTTGTATGGGTCGACTGAGGAGTGGTTCGTTTAATATGAGTATCGAGTTCAGTATCACATTTGGTATACAGACATTGGGGCTCTGTTCGTTCTAGTTTCACTCTTTCAAGATGTCGCCCGTGAGCTGTTGAATAGTCAGTCTACGATTTTTGTAGTTATTGGGAAGCCGGCTGTTCCGGTTCCGGAATTGCGGGATGTAAACCGAGTATTTTTGCCATTGAGGTTTTGCGAGTCCTGAAGGGTGAGAGAGACAGCATTTGGATTACTGTATCCAGAACGCTAACGTCAGTTAAAGGTTTGAGACCTTCTTTAGAGAATATTTTTCTGGGAGTTCCGTTTTTGAGAGCATTTCTCTGGAAGTTTTGGTATAGACGCAATTTGGTTATATGTTCCGTTTCGTTTATTTTTACAGGCGACTGATCACGGTGTTTGTTTTAGTCTTCGAGAAGGTTTGACCAAAGGACAGGATATAAACAGGTACGGATTGCAAGGGGTTTGGAATGAGTATGGAGTTTGACTCGGAGCAATGAACGTTATACCATTAACATTAGGTGGCTGTGTTATTGTTTTTTACAGTACCGCAAGGATCTTGATTTTCTCCGTAAGTAACTTTACAGGTGTAGATGTGGTGGGAGCTTTTTTCAGTGTCTAAGTTGCTGGTAGTATCGACACGTTTATGTTTATTTTGAGCACCGTTTTCTGATGCCTATTCAAATTTGTTTTTCTGAACATTTTAAGCATGCTGTCACAGGGAAAGGCCAATTTTTTGCATAATTCACAACTTGCATGAATTCTGATGCTTTGAGTTTTTTTATGGTATGAATATATGTACCCTTAAATTGAGAAAGAAATTTAGCAAATATGATTTATTTATTTTTCATAGATTCAAGGTCCCTGAGAAGGGTACACTCGGCCTGAAATGCATTCGGCTTATTTTGAAAGGAAGAAAGTACAACTCTTGGAATTAACACTATGTGTGATTAAATAAATGTATTTGTGTTATTATTATGTAATGATTCTGCACTGATTTTATACTTAATATCAATGGAAATTGATGAACTTCATGTTTTTGAGGTTCCTTTGTAATCAACAGAAGAGAGTGCCTGTTGACTAATATGACATTGTCTAAGTTTTGTTTTTGAAGTTGTTTCTAAAATTTCAAAAGTTACGTATGGTAACCAACCATAGTAAAAGTGCATAGTGGATGAGTCTTTTTGACTCATAATAGGTTATGCCTGTTTCAAGCACACATCAAAGAATGTGTTGCTTTTTGGAGGTACCATATTGTGATGTGAATTGAATTAGCCGGCTCCCCTAGAGGGGATACCTAAATAGGTTTAGGTATAAAAAAAAGTATTTCTTCCTTGGTGACTCAGTACCCCATGGAATTAAAATATGTACAATGATCCTGCTCTGTGCACTTAGTAATGATGCAGAGTGTTTTTTCTTTGTGATCTGTCAACCAAAGCTAGTGAATTGAGTGTATTTTAGCTTCTTGAAAATGGAACAGGCTGTATTTTTGTGCAGTCTTTTTGGGCTATTATTGAGAAGCTCTTCTTGTAAATATGACTTACAACTAGTATTTACAAATGGTTTGGTTTAAGTACAGTCTGTGGGTTGTCCTTTATTTCTGTCTTAAGTGTTGGTCTGTGGGTTAAATGTGTGTTTAAATGTCTATGTGGTATGTAGTTTCACATTGGTGGTACTTATGTGAGTAAATAGCAATTGCGCTCTTTGTGTAAGAATGGCTAGCCTTAAGTGCGCTGTATTGTGTGTTCTGAGTGTATGACCCCCTTCTGTAAATGTCTGGAATGAGCTCAATGTGTTTGTTTGTGGTGTTTGTGTTTTTTTTGCTGTCATCATTCTGTTATGCGAAATGTAATTTAAATATATTAAATAAAAATCCAGAAATCAATTATATAACATATGCCACATAACTACATGTTGCTATTAAATTAAGAGTAAGAAACTATGCACATGTACAAACTGCCACAATGCTAAAAAGATAAAATTAGAATTTATATTGAATAGGAATAAAATAGGCATCAAAAACGAAATTGTGTGTTTTGCAATAAATAAACTGCACTATAACATGTTACAGCATTTTCCTTAAATACATTGTATTAGATATAAAAAGGCATTTAACATTATCTGAGTAAATTGGTTGCTGCTGAACTAAACACACATTATACGATAATACAATAATACATTGAAATGCCTCCATTTTAAATAGACTGTCACCATGCTTACATTTCAACACTAAAAAAGAAGCTTTCCAACAGCTGTGTTTTAACTGTCGCTGAGAAGCAGCTATCTTTTTTACTGTAGGCCACGTAGAGAAAGGGATGCTTACTCAACTAAATCTTAAGTCAGTGCAAACACGCTGTAAAACCCAGCATTTCAGACTGTTGTTTTAAAAATTATAAATACAGTTTCATTATTTTGGATATCAGAGAAGAAATTGACAGAAGGGATTTCCTTTCACAGAGCCTTTTTTCATAAGCACATTCGTGGTTCTGATGTTAAATAATGACTGTCCTTAAAAAGGTGGCACAAAAGTTTTCATGTTTCAAGTTAGGCTTCTGTGCTTAGGCTGATGAATGAATGTGTCTAAATATGATAGGCAAGGAATGAAACTTGCTTTTCATATGTGGAATTATCAAAATGATTGGTTTTATAAAAAAATATATATATGAAAAAAATTATTAAAAAAGACGTGCATTAAATTAGTTTTTTAATCTTTATAAAGCTTAATAATCATACTGTGACCTCCTAGCTTTACAATTAAATTTAAGTAGTGTCGAACTGCATAATGAGGAAACTTGCATGTGAAATGTCACTCTGTTCAGGCGTAAAAAACTCATTTTTATAAGGGTATACATTATATATTTCTGATGCCTCATCTCTGGAATGTGTAGAGAACATTCTGGGGATGACTATTATGCAAAAACATTGTAGGATATTCGTTTTTATGTGCCCCAAATATCAAAGTCGAAATTGGGTAACATTTACTATTTGAAAACAATTCTGTCACTCAGAGCAGCTTTTAAACTGCCTTAGGCTTCAGTAAATGCAAACATTTAATTATAACGCAAACATCTGACCTCTATACTGCTAGAAAAGTATACGGCACACTGCTTAAAATTGAAAATATGTATCAAAAACAGCAGAATGTATTCTCTTACCTCTAAACTGGCAAACGGGGGAATAGGTCTGCTTTCCAGCTCTCTGTCTCCAAGGTGACTTTGAATTAGGAGAACCGCATGGAAACCCTTGCACACAAAATGAGATGCCTGCTAATGGGTTAAAGGTCGAATTCTATATTTAGAAGCCTAGCAGGGCTCCCAGAGCAAGGTTTGCTTTGACATTTTGACCTCTGAAACTTTTTGAAGGATGACAAGGTAGAGAAGGAGAAGTTTTACTTACTTTTTTGGCAAAAGCAAGAACTTTATGTACTCATATGATCAAAAGGCAATATAATGGTATATGTGTACTTTGATTAACAGATAGTTTTGATATATATACAGCACTGATTCTTTTAGTTTGGCGATTACTGTACAAAAACTAAGGCAATGAAATTTAGTTTGAATACATGTGCCCTCATGTTATAATTAGTATACTTGCCAAAGGGATTGGTGTTTGCTTATTCATGTTTTTTACCTCTCTCAAATGTGCTATTTACCACTTGTAACTTTGTTTATGACCTGTTGCTACAAATAGGGGTTGATAGTGTTGACAGAAGTGTAACCTGTTTCAGGTGTCCTACTGTCAAAATGGGGGAAGGAGGGTAGCTCCTCTACACATTAAGGATAGGTAAATTTATGTTTTCTCTCTTTCTCAATTTTTTTTAGCCTGTCTAAGCTGTCTGTGAAATAGCAATGAGACATTTAATTGGCTATTCAGTAATACTGTTTTAAACATTGTTAGCATTAATAAAATTAATAAGTATATATGTTATGTTACTGCCCATCCTGTTTGATGAAATTATGAAAGGATGAGTAGTCTAGATTGCTGTTCCCTGTTTTGACCTTTAAGGGGAACTAGATGTGGGTAGTTTTTGTTCTAGAATTCTTAGGTGATAACACCATTATTGTATATTTTTCTCATGCTACATAGTTGTGCAAGGACATTGCTAGTTTTTATTAGCTAGTCTGTGTAAATAAACTGACAGTCCTTATTAGAGCTGATGTTCATAGTTTGTATCATGAAAACTAGGATGCAGGGAAGATGCCCTTGTGATCCTTAGCAAATATCTTTGAAGAAATATTGTTTTATAGGAGTTTGTTTGTCATTACATGTTCTGCTGGAGAAATTGTAATCCTTGTTAAATTAGCAGTTTTCGATTTTCCTGTTGCTCCTATTACATGAGAGCATGGTCCTAAGTGTACAATGTAGGTGCTTTTATTTGGAAGGATAATTTTAAAAGTGTCTGCAGTACTGTAGATGTAGTTTAAAATCTATTAGTAAAAGTGTAGAACATTTCCTTTTTTCTTGAGGGTTTTTAGATAAGTACACAGGAATACACCAATGTAAGGATTTAGGGTATGTCTGTGTTGTTTTTCTCTTTTCCTCAGAATTTAGTAAATGAACACAGACTTCCTTGGCTGCTTGGGATTGGGTGATGTATTACTCTTGTTAGTTCACCAAAGAGTTCCTTTTATACTTGCCAATAGGTCCAGGCTGTTTTTTTTACTCTCACATAGATAAATGAAGTGGTTCTTGGGTGCCTTGCTAATATATGGGGCGTCCCAAGACTTGGAAGTATTCTGAGACTATCCTCTCTGTTGATTGACCTTTTCTGTGCCTTGTCTAAAGACCTTTTGTTCTGTCCACCAATAGATAATATCTGCCTTATAACCATTGCCAGAGAGGCCTGTACATCAGATTCAGCTTGGGGAATCAGCACCAGTCCAGCTTGAAGCCAAGGTGAAGGTAACCTGCACAGGTGTTGCTTGCAACTAGAACCTCAGTGAAGGCAGAAGCCCTGGGATGAATTGTGTACTCCTGCCACTGTCTTGGGCGAAAGACGGGGTCACAAATCAGAAAGGAGAGATCGTGTATCAAGTTTTTGATGCTCAGCGGAGAGTCACCGACCGACCAGAATGGCGAGGAGGCTTTGCTTGAGGTGACCCCTTTTGAAACAAGGGTTGCTTCAGAGATCCCAGGATCAGGCCTCTAAATCCTGGTCCCAAAGTGAATACAAGTTTGCTCCTCTGTTTGTTGGTCAAGAGATACCTGAGCCCACTGGATGCAATGTGTAGCCCCAACGAATGAGCAGTGCGCCAGCAGAGCAATATAGGAGTTAGGGAAGCACTTGAATTTAGGGAACAGGTGCTGTGTCTCTGGTGCCTGTTAGATTGAAGTAACAAAAACTGGTGCACTGCCTGAGACACTGGACAGGATCGCTGAGAGCATTTGCTCTGGGGGGGTGATTGCCCTATCCTGAAAGAAGAAACTTTTCCCCTTGAAACTGGGCCGTGATTCTTGAGTTGCGAGTTGTGCAGCTCCACCATGGAAACAACAAGAGCCTGCCTGTGAGGCTCAAATGGACACAGGGAGAAGACTCCCCTCTGACTTGGTTGTACAGCGGCTTCAATTTCCCCAAGGACTTCTTCTTTTTCGTCAATAATGTACCCCTTTGGACGTCCCATTTCTGAGGAGGAGCAGCCCTTTGCAGCTCTTCGTCCTAATTCCTATGGCCCTGTGTGGTCCTCCTGGTCCCTTGGAGCCAGGATTGTTTTTGTAATAATCTGTTTAGTTGCTTTAATATTCGCATTAGTTTTGTTTGTGTCTGCATGAAAAAAGTTTTTCTGAGCAACTGAAAAATGTTACTTTGCCCTCCTCCTAAAAAAATGATTGGGGGCGTGGCCAAGATGGCAACAGAGTGAGACGTCTTTCTGTGTCCCTCCGGCGCCAGGCCCAGCTTAGCTTTGTTTTAGCTACAAAGGCGGCCTGCTTTTTGATCCTTTGGGTGCTGCGGTGACCCCAGGGGCTGGGGGGTCCAGTCTGGAGCCATGAGGACGACCAGCTGAGACCCGCAGGTGGACCTGGTCGCGGCGGCGATCTGCGGCCTTACAATCCCCGGCCTGGATTAGCGGGGTGGGCCGAACGTCCGGTCTGCAGCATCGCGGAGAGAGCGTCGGCGGAGGAGGGACAGGGACGCCGCTTTTGACCTCCACTACTCCGAGGACCCGGCTCCCCACCGGTGAGCGACACAGAGGCGGGGGGGCGCTGGCGGGGTGGAGCGGTGATCATTGCTGAGGCGACGGCCTCACTGCTTCCCCGCCCCCACCCCCGTTTCGGCTAAATAGACGGAGGGGCCTGCCCGGGATCTCCTCGCCGCGTCTCCCGCTGTGGTAGCCCTGAGGCGGAGTGGTGGGTCCGGAGAACCTCGCGGACGGAGAGAGGGCCTGGCTGGGAGCTCCGGGACTCCTACGAGCTGAGGTTTGGCGCTCTCGGGCCCTGGGAGCTGAGCGAGCTCGGGCCCTGGCTTTAGCAGATGGTGGAGCGGATCACCGGGGGGGGACTGTGGCAGAGGGGACCCCTGGAATCTGTGCTGGCACCTCCCCCCTCCACCCTCCCAAAAGACTCCGCTGGAGGCAGCTCCGGGCACCGGAGGAGAGTAGTGGAGCACCCGCTGGAGTGGTGGGCACAGCTGAAGGGGACCAGCTACAGGGGGAGTTCCCAGCGGAACGGGGTCCCTTCGTGGGCCCCTGAACTGAGTGCTTGGTTGGGGACCGGCAGGAGCCCTGGAGGGCCCAGAGGAGATTTAGCAGACTGCGGCCTGGGATCCCCGGCCTGCAGTGCTTGTGTGACCCGGCTCCCTGCTCCGCGAGGCGAGGTGGACTCGCGGGGACTGCCATCTTGAGAAGGGGCTGTGAGGGGAGAAGAGAGAGCACCCTCCCTAGCTGCGCAATCCCTGGGTGACCGGGCCCTGGGAACCTGGCAGGCTCGGGACCCGAGATCAGCACGTGGTGGAATAGGAGGTGAGGGGGATATTACGGCGAGGGAGCTCCGCATCTCGGGGCAGGCGCCTAACCCCTACTGCTCTGAGAGCTGCCCTTAGCAGAGAGTGGTTATTCAGTTTACCCGGAGAGGGGTGGCCAAAGGGGTGAACCAGCGGCCTCTTAGGGCCCCAGCACCGGCTCCATCCTTCCCCTATCATTTCTCGGAGCACCGCAAGAGGTGGAGAGGGCCCTACTGCAGCGCAGCTCCCTGCATCACGAGCACCAGTGGGGTCCCTTCGCCCCCCCCTGCTTACACCCCATCTGACCACAGCAGGGCAGGACATAGGCCTGGACCGGGATCGCGGGGGGTCCCCTGCTCTTGAGACACTGGCAGTAGACTCAGCAGAGTAGCCTCCAGAGACGGTGGGCCAGAGACAGACGCCTGCGGTGCTGGCTGAGACCTGTCTATTGGAGCCTCTGCTGGGAAGGACCTGACTACAGATCGGCTCTTCCGATTCAGGAGTTGCGGAGCCTTGTGAATACCATAGAGGTAGCTGCTTCACTTCCCGGAGGAGGCGCGATGTCATCCACACAGCGCAAGGGGAAACCTGGGAAAGATGGTGCAGCAAAGAACTCTCAACACCCGCCGTCTCCCGGACCCAGCGCGTCGCCCAAGACCTCGGACGATGAGGCGCCTGCAACCAAGGCCTTTATGGCGGAACTCTTTGCCTCTATTTAGGAGGACATCTCTGAACTCCGCGCCCAACTAGCAATTGACCTCCGTGAAGTGCGGAGGGACGTGGATGGACTCGGAGAAAGAGTGGCCATGCTGGAGGACCACGACTTGAACGTGGCGAACGATGTCCATCAGCTGCAGCAAGATATAATTAGGCTCACGGAGCAGAATCTGGATCTTCAAGCCCATACGGAGGACCTGGAAAACCGTTCCCGCCGGAACAACATCCGTATTCGGGCATGTCCAAGCTCTCTTCTTGCAAGTCCTAGATGACGCTGATGTTCAGGAGATCAGAATGGATAGAGTGCACAGGGTCGGTCTCCCTAGAAGGGGTGGGGGGCCGCCCCCAGACATCTTAGCCTGTGTACATGATTTCCAGCTTAAAGAGAGGATCTTGCGAAAGGCGCGGACTATCCCTTCCTTGCAGTTCAGAGAACACCGCCCGCTGCTGTTCCAGGATTTAGCGGCATCGACCCTCCAGAAATGACGGGAATTCCGCCCGGTGACCGCCTTCCTTCGGGACCGCGACATCCCCTATTCGTGGGGTCATCCCTTCCGCATCATCTTCCGCTGGGAGAACAGGCTGGTGCAGACTCGTTCCCTCCAGGAAGCAAAAGGCCTGTTGGGACTGGATGATGAGACTCCCTCGCATGGATCTGGCGGGTCGCCGCTGCGACGACGCAGACGCTCTTCCTCGTGGCAAAGAGTGGGCCCGCCCTCGGATCGTGGGCATCCAGACTGTGTTGCTAGCCTACAAGAGAGAGCGATTGCAGTGGCATCGGTGGCCTTGGTCACTGTGGCGTCGTCCCAGCAAAGTTCCGGCGTCGCTTAATCTTTGAGCCGCCAGCCGGTTGGTGCCGGAGGGGCACGTGTTGCCAGGTATCGTGGGTTTCAGTGTACTTTTGGAGAAGACACCCCGTACCGAGGCCTGTGTGGTCCTTCCTTGGACTCCGCATCCCCGGCCCAGGAGGGCCATGACGACTTCTTCCTCGATGGGATTGCTAAGTACTTTTCTTTTGTTCTTGGGTTGGACTTGGAGGCGGGGTGGGTTGGGAGAGACTTGGTGGGTTAATGTAGGGGGGCCTGTTGAGATCTGGGGATGTTTGATTACTCTTGTGGGTGGTTGGGATTCAGATGTGTTAATTGCGGGAGGGGTTGTTGTGGGGACGATGGGGCTAGGGGTTGGATGGGTTGTTCTGAGGGGTGGTGATGACAGGAATGCGTGGTTTGTTGTGTGTGCTGCTGTTGGTGTGGGGAACGGTGAGAGCCGGGAGACCTGGGGGGAGCTGGGCTGTGGGGCTGACTGGTTCGGAAACAGGGGTGGTTGTGGGGATTGCAGAGCGGGTGGATCTACATTGTCGGTATGCCGCTTAATATTGCTACTTGGAAGGTGAAGGGATTGAACTCACCACAGAAGCGCCAAAAAATTTGGAAATACCTCATTGATCATCAGCTAGATGTGGTGGGCCTGCAGGAAACCCACTTGGCGCGTAAGGATGAGCTCCGACTTAGACATAGGCACTTTCCGCTTATTTATAGATCCTCGGCCTCCACCAAACATAGGGGGGTGGCCCTTTTGTTTAGAGCGTCCCTTCATTTTCAACCCTTGGGGATGCAAAGTGACAGGGAGGGCCGTTGGTTGATGGTCAAAGGTTTGCTGCGTGAAAGGATTTGCACGTTTGTGGTGGTGTATGCTCCTAATTCGGGACAGAATAGTTTTATCCAAGACCTGCTGAGTAAAACTGAAAACTTTGTTGAGGGTCATTTGATTCTTCTCGGTGATTTTAACTTAGTGTGGGACAAACTCCTAGATAGTTCTGGCACCCTTAGAGCCGATGCCGGCTTGTTCTCCTCAGCTACGCAGCGTAAGATAGGTACATTGGGTCTAATTGATGGTTGGCGCGCACTGCACCCCCAATCCCGAGACTACACAGAAGCCACTCGCTTCGTGACTTCGTGGCCCCCGCTTATGGGGTGGTGCTTCTCAGCGGCAGTGGCTTCTGTGTGGGACACAAATGATGGATGATGAACAAAATGCGCCCCCCCGGGGCTCATGCGGAGCCTTTAATACAGCATGGATAATACAGCACTCTGAGCAGTAATGGACTACACCTCCCAGAAATCAACGTGCAGCCTCAAGGTAGAGCAGCCAATCAATGGCGTACGATAAGGATTTAGTGGAGGGCATGGCCCCATGAGTGCCAAAGACTGAAATTCCGCCGAAGAAGGGATTTACCCGAAACGCGTCCGAACACCAGTCTCATGCTCATTTGTCTGGTGGGGGCGTTTGTTCTTACTGATTAAAAGCTGTTGGGGTTAAAGCTCTTTGTACCCGAGTGCTTCTTGCATGTTGGACCAACCCCTGGAGCACGATTTCTAAACGGCCGTCCTGCCGCTGAGAAGCACCACCCCATAATCGGGGGCCACGAAGTCATGAAGCGAGTGGGTTCTGTGTGGGGCACAAATGATGGATGATGGACAAACTTCGCCACCCGGGGCTCATGCGGAGCCTTTAATACAGCATGGATAATACAGCACTCTGAGCAGTAATGGACTACGCCTCCCAGAAAGCAACATGCAGCCTCAAGTTAGAGCAGCCAATCAATGGCGTACGATAAGGATTAAGTGGAGGGCGTGGCCCATGAGTGCCAAAGACTGCAATTCCGCCGAAGAAGGGATTTGCCCGAAACGCGTCTGGACACCAGTCTCATGCTCATTTGTCTAGTGGGGGCGTTTGTTCTTACCGATTAAAAGCTGTTGGAGTTAAAGCTCTTTGTACCCGAGTGCTTCTTGCATGTTGGACCAACCTCAGGAGCACGATTTCTAAGCGGCCGTCCTGCCGCTGAGAAGCACCACCCCATAAGCGGGAGCCACAAAGTCACGAAGCGAGTTGCTTCTGTGTGGGGCACAAATGATGGATGATGAACAAACTGCGCCCACCGGGGCACATGCAGAGCCTTTAATACAGCATGGATAATACAGCACTCTGAGCAGTAATGGACTACGCCTCCCAGAAATCAACGTGCAGCCTCAAGTTAGAGCAGCCAATCAATGGTGTACGATAAAGATCAAGTGGAGGGCGTGGCCCCATGAGTGCCAAAGACTGCAATTCCGCCGAAGAAGGGATTTACCCGAAACGCGTCCGGGCACCAGTCTCATGCTCATTTGTCTGGAGGGGCGTTAGTTCTTACCAATTAAAAGCTGCTGGGGTTAAAGCTCTTTGTACCCGAGTGCTTCTTGCATGTTGGACCAACCCCAGGAGCACAAGTGATAAATTTATGTGCAAATATTTTCTGTGTTCCTACTGGATCATAGGAATGTCTTTAGCTCATGCTAAAAGGACTATCAGTTGAAGATTGCAGGGATTTGTTAGCATGAGCTGAAAGCCATTTTGTACTTGGCAGCCATTTTAGGTAGCCATGTGCTCGCCATGTGCTGTTTCCCTCTTCCAGAGCCTTGCACATGCTTAGAGGGGCCTAGCTAGTAGAATGCACCTGCTCCTAGTATAGAACTGTCAGGCTATTCTTGCTGATGTAGGGAGAAATAACTCTCCTCCCACTCTGTTGAGCAAGCAAATCTTGTATACCTATATTAGTCATTTTGCATGCTTACATGTGCCAGTACCTCCCCTTGGTTTTATGCTGACTAATGTAACCTAAGCATATATAAGGTCCCTGTTTTCTGTACTCCTTAGAATGCCTCCTGCAGTTCCTGAGGGTACTGTGTGACGTAGTCTCCCTCATCTGAGGTGAATAAAAGATGGATTTTATATTACAGCTTCTGTGCCAATCTCTTCTTTGTTGGTTTAAAAGATCCAGGTTTATCAGTGAGACCCCTGAGAAGGTTTCTATGTTCTAGAACACCAAGAGTTGTATAATGTGCAATCAACAATGCAGATTTGAAAAATTGGTTCCATGTGTTCTCAAATATATATGCATATACTGATTCCCTTTTTAGGTCTCGCCTAGCGTTGCAGCACGAACGTGCTGCCATCCCTTTGCAAGGCATGCAGTATACACTATAGTGTGGAAGCTTCGTGGAAGCTCCACCCACTCTCCAGCCTATCTTCTTCATTGGCTTAGGTTATAGATGCTGCCTTCCAATTGGTTTTAAGTGTGTTAGTCCCTCTCCATGACAGCCATTGTCAGTCATTTGTATCCTTCCATGGCTACTGGCCCCTTCACTGCACAGACTTTCTTCCCTTCCCTTCCTACGCCCGCTACCACAGTCCATGACTTCTAGGGGCCCCATGCCCCCTACCTTGTGCTCGTGCCTTCTTGCACCTGCATGCCCTCCCGTTTTCAATGCCATAGGTCTCGCATAAATGCGAGTCCTATAGCATTGCCAATGCTTGTTTGAAGTTTCCCTGCTTGAGGATACTTGTCTATGGTAAAATCTTGGGCGCAGTGAGGCCTTGCCACCCTGATGCATCTTATTCATTTGCACAACCAAAGTAACTCAGCTGATAATTCTGCAACAATTGAGGGAATATAGTTGGCAAAAGTTGACTGTAGGTCAATGTCATCAGCTTTGACTTTACATCTTTGGCTAAGATACAACCCTGAGGCAAATGCATCCTAACGCAGGGATACTAGTAACCCTTTTCATTTACTGTGAGATCCGTGTACTGACACGTTCTGTAAAGATGAACCTGTATTTATGACAGTCCCTTTTTCTTTGCAATTTATTAATGAACCACCCAAAATACTGTTGTTGATTTATTTTAAGGAGGCAGTTGTGACACTATTATTTTAGAAACATAATCTTAATGTAACTGACCCAAAAACAAATCATCAGCCAATCTCTTCGATTTGTAACCAAGGTATTAGAAATAGTTATTTGTTTATAACTACAGATCTTTATTTAAATAACCAATTGGTTGGACACCTAGCCAATGCAAAGAAATGGACTAGAGCGGATATCATTCTTAGGTAATTTTAGACTGGATCTAGATAGTGACAGTGAGCATATGCTATTTTGGACTTCAAAGTGCCTGGCCATTTGATCCTGCTTTAGAAACTAACTGTGGTCAGTATTTGTTTCAAATGGTCTCCTTACATGCTTTTTAGTCCCAAGGGAGCTTAACCTTTGTGTGAAACCCTTACGTGTCTTTTTATAATGCATGAAGATGATCACCTGAGGGACTCATCCATTATTATGTCTGTGTTTTGATTTTGAGGGTACTCTGGATAGCTAAAACCTAGATGGCAGCCATTCTTTTGAAACAAAATCCATCTAAACCACAGTTATGTCTGTAAGAAACTGGCTTCCCATTATTGAGTCCCAGCCTCTGGCATTTGGAAATAGAAGTATGCACTTTGACTTCCAAAACTGTGAGAAATCAAAGCATTATGATCAGCTCAGCTCTTTAATGCTCAAATAGCTTTCATGTCCAAACTGTTTTTCTACATTCTATATGAGACATCTACACTATAGACTTTTTTTTCTTTTTTCCCGCTGCATTCATGTCGTCAACCCTCTTTTCTCATCAGGCCTTAACTAGAGTAATGACATTTATCAGTGACTCCAAGATTATGAAGATGTCTGTTTTCAGTGCTTTCAGAACACCACTGCTTTTGAAGCTCATATATGATCACTTCTTACATGCCTTCAATAGGCTGCACTGGCTCCCAGTAAATAAACATGCTAATTTTCAAAGCCTTGGCATTCGACCACTCATAGCCTCCTTTCATGGGCGACCTTCCTTTTGTGTAAGAGATAATTCTGTAAAAACTGTCGCCATCTGGTACTCTGCACTCTCTGACATAGATCCTCTTTCACAGGGCCCACCGCGGAACCAAGGATTTGCTTAACAAACTTCCATGACGTGGAATCAGCTTTGCCTAGATCTTTACATCTACTCAGATGATCTACAGTTCTGTAAAGGTATCACATTCAGTTTCTTCCATTATAGGGACTACACATGGCGTTACAACTGTTTATCCATGTTCTTTACATCATAAGACCATTGCGGTGGTGAAGCTCATATTTCCAAAATACGACATACATAATATAAAGTACCACATTGCGACATATTGTCTACCAATATGTTTATCTTGGTCAGCTAATTTATGTGTTGATTACAATGTCAGTGCAGGGGCCGGAGAGAGAATCCAGATTGGTGGTTATCTAGGATTTTATTGGTTTGGATGTGAGACTGGAGTTGGGCTGCAGCAGCTTTTTCTAGGATTTTTTAACTGCAAGGGAGCTCTGCTATGTAAGCGTATTTGTTTGCGCATTCTGGGTGCATGGAGCCTTCTTGAGAGGAAAGGTCCATGTAGAGTGGTTCTGAGAGGGACAAACTTTCATGTATTTGTGGTATCTGTTTATGAAATCTATAACAGGCGGTAGGATGTCTATTTGAGTAGCTTCAATACTAGCTGGATACAGTCATATGATTCTCTGCCTAGTTTGAGCTTTTGGAAGAGTGGCAGTATTTCTGTTGGCCTGGTGGGTGTGAAGGGGAACACTTTGATATGGGGTTGCAGAAGATGTGTATAATATCATTGGTGAGTGTGAAAATATCTACGATTTTCAAAAATTGCATATGTCCTGTACACTAAGAGAGGCTGGTGGCTGTTAGTTGTGGTTTATTTACATTTTGAATTACTGTGAACTATTTGTGATTGCTGTTGATGGCTTTTCTTTCTGAGTATTATTCCTTTTTGTACACATGGTGAAAGTAATTTTGAAACTATTTGTGTTGAAGGATCAGGGTTCCCACTCCAGCTGGGTTCCAATTTGTGGCATTTCGTTTTGAAAGTGTTTTGTCTTTTGTTTAATCAAGGATTATTATGGGTTGTTTTTCATTTTTTGAAGTGGATCACTTGTACACTGCTATATTTGTAGCAAATGCTTTAAGCATATGATGAGCTTGGTTGCTTAGGTTGAGTTTGATTAGGTTGTTTTCTAACCTTTAAATGTAGTAACAACATTTTTATTTGATAGAGATGAACAAAGATGTTTTAATTTGCCACATTTGTGCTTGTTTAACGTGTTAGGAATTTAAATATTTTGTCAGACTCTGATAAGCATGGTCTTAATGTTGCTGAGTTACATTCTATGTTGGAGCATCTTGTCTAGACATTAGGCCCTGTTGAGAGTTGTATTTAAGCTCTCAAATACATCTAAGAATTGTATGTTTGTTGAGTCATATTCCACCCCAATGTTGAAGTCTGATACCTTGAGTAAGTGGTTACATTTGAAGATTTCAGTGAGAAGCATGGTGAAGTGTACAAAGAATGCCTCCTCTAGACGGGTTGGTAGGAAGCATGCCGGAAATGTCACATTTGGCATTTGTGAATAGTCCTATGTGCATGCCTTTTTTCTATTCTTATTTTGTAGAGACACATGGGGATGTGGAGAAATGTTTTGGGCACCATGAATACCCCTCAATCTTCCCCGATCAGCTGTCATCGAAAGTTTGGATAAAGTCAAAGGACAATTTTCTGAGGTATGCGAGTGAAGGAGTTTGTGAGCTAGATCTCTGTGATGAGTAGAAAGTCAGGTTTGTTGCCTATGATGAGGTTGTCTAAAAGATGTGCAGGTTTGATGGTGGATCTGTCGTATAAAACAGCAATGGAGTAGTTATTGAAGGATATTGGAGAATGGTCTGCCAATTTTCCTGCTTATACGAGGCCTTGCGTGGTTAAGCCTATACAATTCGATGTCTGCTTGGCATGTTCTGTAAAGTAGAGTCAACATGGTAACCCTTATCCTGCAGGAATATTGGATTGGGGATATGGTTGTTCAAAGTCACCATCAGCTAGCAGGTGTGAAGGTTCTGTCAGGAACGTGCTACATGAAGTCTGTGCCATGGCCATTCTTGGTTATGAGGGTCCTGAAAAGCCATGTCTCCTAGAGTACTGGGCCCTTTGCCCTGCCAGGCTGGCTGTACGTCTCAAGAAAAGGTTTTCTGAATGCCCATTGCAATGAGTCAACTGATTGTGACGGATCCACTCTCCTGACAAAAATGTTGCTTTCCTGGTCTACTACTGGGGTAATGCTCGTAGACTGGACAGTTTTTCCTTGTTTTCGTGCTCTATCAGATTACACTTGCATGGTTGTGTTACCCATCAGAAATGTTAAAGATTCAAAAGTGATATGTGGACAAAGGATTCATGAGAATCATTCTTTCAAACGATGACATCAACAGGAAAAGGTCCATGCTAAATGAATGGCAACAGCAGAAAATTGTTGAATATTTTATATTCAAGAGAGTAAAATAGCATTCTGTTTTATATATGATGTTCTGGTGTTTTACAGCATTTCGGGCCAAACTACTTAACTGGCAATTAAGGAGTCCTACATATGACAGGAAGCTAAAGAATGCTTCACAGCTTCTTCCTCTGCAAAAGAGTGTGGCCATTGCTCCGCATAATGTACCATGTTTAAGTCATGATGCAGAACGTACAAAAAGGTATGTTCTTTCATTAAGGATAACGTCATAAATTGTTCTTGAATAGCAGTATGAAAAAGATCTGTTGAACTTGTACAGTTTTCTGTTGCATTTGGTTCCCTCCCTATCAATCCTTGTTATAATGTCAAAGTAGCTAAGCAGAATGCCATAAAGTAGGCAGTTTTATTTGCGTTTCTATGCTGCATGCTCAGTCTTCCTTAACGCATAATTTAGCCACACCTCCTGCATATTTTCAGCGCCTCTGCAGTATACACCAAGACATACGTTTTACCATAATGTGTAAATATGTGTTTAAAGCATGAGTTATTGTTTTCTTTAGTAATCAAACCAGTAACGTTTTTTGAAGGTCTACTTGCCTATAGTTGCACAATTGCTAACAGATTACTGCCCCTAATGTGAGGGTTAATAAAGTGCATCTGCCATTCAAGCTCTTTTTTAATCTGGGATGCACCACAGTTAAATATCTTGGGTTTGAGAATGATAAATGTGCACAATGAATCATGTGCCACAGAATGACAGATCTGTCATTTACTACAGTGAAGTGAAGATTCAATTGGGGATAAGGCATGGGATTTTAGGTCTTGGCTAGAGACAATGTAAGCTGCCTCATGAACCTATTGTATTGAAAACAATCCTAAATAAAAATATAGAGATACATACAAACAGAGTGGCTTTAAGAAAGACATATTTTTCGTTTAGTCTGTTAAAATGTCATTGGCATTTTGCTTCTGCCCCCGTTGATTTCACTCCAGTATGGTGCAATTGGTCATTCCACTTCAGTCGTTGGCTCTCTTGTACTGTGAACTGCATCATTTTTTCCGATCACATGTGTACATCTACCTAAAAAGTGCACTGAAGTGCCTGGACTGTTGGGTCAATCTCTTCTTTAATTTCTTCATTTTTATATATTTCTTACAGCGTTTTTCTTTTTTTTGGGGGGGGGGGAGGCATGGCAACTCCCCATAGCATTGCTACTATTATTAATGTTTATTTTTTTTAATTCCAATTTAACTTGCTTGAACAGTAATTAAATAGTGGGTTTGCCAAATTCAGAGCTATAGGCTTTGACTTTTCAGGTATTGTCCATTTATGGGGGAAACATTTCTAAATAAAAATACGTAAATTGATAGCGTTGGTGAGTAACACCACAAAGGAAAAGAGATTACTCCTTTAATCATAACTGTGTAGAGACAAGACTTTTCTCTTATGCCACTGGATTTAAAAACATTCACCTACGACACAGTTGTAAGACAGCAGATGTACCTATTCTATGAGAAGGGTGCTTGCTTGCACTGCCGGATATTAGGCTGTATCTATGCTGTTTGTCTTAGTTTTTTACTACAAAATCCACGATTACTTTTCTTATTTTTTCCTTAAATATTCTCCAGTTTCCTGCACATGGTCTCTCCTTAACCAGCAAATGAGTCTGCTGAAATGTGAATGTACACTAAGCAGCGCAGATGCACTCCTTTGTACAGAAAGTCATTTAATTTGAGGATGTTTGTCCACCCTCCACTCGTATTTTTGAATCTTCCTTGGGAAGTGCACCTACTGACACCCTTCTCCATTTTAGTGACTCTGTATATAATCCACTTTTATGGAGGCTGCCAACTTGTGAGTAAATCTATCATCAACACATCACAGCTTCATCTTTTCCGGTGCACGAGGCATGCCATTTGACCCCTGGTGAGAGTGGACCTTTGACAGAATGTCACTCAAGCCTGAGGGGCGCCTATACAGACCAAGACACCTCAATATATTTCAGGCACGGTGTAATATGTGCTGTGCCTGCAAACTCAAACTCAACAAAGCCAGCAAACTGACCATTCGAGTGCGTCCCTCCCGTTCAAGAGGGCCTAGATTTAATATTTGAAGAAGGCAATTGAGATCGCAGTTTACAAACTGACGACGCACTAGCAGGCAAGCCGTCCATTTTGTCTGCACATCTCTTTACAAAGCCGTGAGCATTTGACTAACGACAATTCTAACTATCGTCAGTGAACAGGTTCGCTAGCAACTGAACCAAGTCGCATAATGTATATCACGGATTTTTCCTTCATGTATTTTTCGCCTAACACACAGCACCCTTCCTTCTTACGAAGGTTGGAAAAAGAAAGTAGGAAAGGGCCAGGCTTTTCACATTTTCGAGATTGTAATCTGGATCATCCAACGACTCTTTGTCTGGGCAAATAAACGCATTTATATTTTTATTACAGCCCCATGGGATTCACCCTGGGTAATATGCATTGACTCGAATTATGAGAAATGCTTTTAACAGAAACATTTCCGCACTATCGAGGCGACCGAGGTTTTCTCTTTTTTTTACCATCAAGATTTGATTTCCTCTCTGAATGAATCGTTTTGAAAACGATTTCAATCTGCGTTCTGGTTTCCAAAAATGTACATTTTTTAAAATTGCAGAATACATTTCAGGTTATTAAAATAAAAGCCAAGATCAAAAGTGCCTACGTAGGATTTTTTTTAACCTTGTTATTATGTACGCTGCCTCTTTTTTCAAGCTATAACTATATCATGATCAGTGTTATCACAGAAAAATGTTATTATGCTTTTGTGCTTTGATTGATCTTTAATTTTCTGACATCTCACTGTCAGTGTTGCTCTAACACAATCCCGTTTCACACACTGCCTGGTTTTGTTCCGTGTAATAAGCCTTTATCTGTTGCAGCGTCTTCGGAGAATTCAACTCAGTATCTATTCAGAATATGAATGCGGACGTGTGAGTGTTGATGAAAAAGGCTTCAGCATGTCACACGAAGCTTGATATGAGTTACCATGTGAGGTGGCCACCGCTTTCCTTGATTTTAATATATTTTCCCTCTGTTTCGTGTCTCGCATCTTGAAATGTACAGTAGGCTTTAAATAGCAAAAAAGAGCAAGAATATTAAAAAAAAGCTCGAGTGTTGTTGTGAAATAAAAGTGGGAATACTATCACGCACGCCACACGAGGAGTAATTCATAATGTGCTCTTAATAAATTAGAATTGCCTCACACCTTTGGGTACCTTCAATATATGCATATTCAATATATGTTTTTCTACGTGACATATAATATCAAAGAGTGCCTGAAAATGGGGCTTTGGGGGAAAGCCGATCGCAGGGAGGTGTGCTCCTCCCCACCTCCTTGTTTTTGGACCAGTGGTGCAGCCTGGGCCCATATGGGCTCTTTTGGGGCTTCAACCAGGGCTTTAAGTGGGCGGGGTCTCACCGGGTCTGAGCACCGGCAGTTTTTTTAAGGAGGCCTCGAAATGGGTCTCTATCAGGCAGGAGGTCCGTTTTTAGAGCGTTATAGGGGAAGGGAAATCCTTTAAAGAGAAGTCATTTTCTCTCTGGATTTCTCTTCTCTTTTCAGAACTAAGGAGCAGCAACATTGTCGTGGTGTCACCAGGGCTTTATGTGGAAGCTTTTTCAATATTATATACAAGCCACAGTAGCTGATTATTTATCTTATGCTTTAAATAACAAGATTAGGGAGTGAAGAGGTAGTGTCGTACATGGACACTAGGGTGGATATGCCCTCCTCTAATGCTCTGTAGTCAAATCAAAGAGATCAACCATAAAGGGGGGTCGTTCATAAAAGGTCTGACTGTGTTAGGTAAGTGTGTTTCTCATCCTGGTGTAAATGCACACAGTCTTTGCTTAAATACACCTTACACACCAAAAGGGCCTTTGGTGTGATGCTTCATCATAGGGGTCTTCCCGCCCCGCTGCGGGACAGGGCGTGCTACGACCTACGACTACGGGGGAACACTGTTCTAACAATACCATGTGTAGTGATGGGGTAGTGAAAGGAAGGGTCTGGAGTGAATAAAGGTAAATGAATTAAAAAGGACCTGGCCTCATGGACTTAAAAAACTGTAATAGGTTGTCGAGGCTGGACTTGTTAAAATGATGATGCGGAGATATCCTGCCTATAATGTGCGGATACTCCTATAAAGTCAACATGTTTCGAAGCAAAGGCTTCTTCATCAGGTCTGAAAGATCCCCTCAGTAGTCACTATGTTGATAAAACCAAGTAGGTGTGCTATATACAAAAGTGAAAAAATGAGAAAAAATGCAGGAATTTCATGCACTTAATACGATACCTAATAGTACCTCTAATATGTTAATCTGAAAGAAAAAGTACAATTAATAGCGCTTTCCCTTGCGCAAACACGCAACACCTGTGAAAGGAGAATAGATTAAAAATAAAGTAATATTTCCACATGGTCACTGTAGTGTATTTTTAGTGCTAATAATATCGTGGTCTATCAGTGCAATCACCTGTGGAAAAAAGTAGACAAACGAGACACACTCACATGGAACAGAAATAACACACTAGGCTAGACTAATTGTCAAAAGGTTCATATGTAAATGATTTCTTCAGACATTGGTCAATACACACTATGTAATGTAGGAGATAATGATCCACGAGCCTCTGTAACGGGTAGGGAAGGGTGTCACCCACATAATTCTGTTAAAAAAAGTTGGAAAAAGGTTTTGTTAATTTCTGGCGGATGTCCGAAGCCTGCAACACAAGGGTTTCCTTAACGGCTATGCCGTACTTACATCTCGGTCGACACTGTCTCGTTCGAAATTACGCAAACCCAGTGGCTTCGTGGTGAGAGAGGAAACCGCGGGGAGGGTCTATTTATTTTGCCATTGATTGGCCTTAGGTGGTTGCACCTGTGAGGAGACACGCCGGAGGTACCCGGAAAAAAACCCCTCTTCGTTGCTTGTAATTGTTCCAGGGGCGTGCGCTAGAGTGACATGCCCTATTTCCATGGTGATGCGGATACATAAGCGGAAGTGAATGATAGACCAGTAGTGAGCCCGCAACTAGAGCGCGCATTGGCGAACCTGCTTTGTTCACGGAAATGGAAAAGTTATGATGAGATTCAAGAGGAGCCACGTAGTGGGGCCGCAGACGGAGCGCTGCATTGCAGCAGGCGGCTCTTTAAAATGCAATGTGAGCGCTATAGTAAAAGCACTGTTCCCATAGTACAGCTATAAAGCACCAGGTAAAAAACACTCAAATTCAGAGGTATTAAGAGGAACGAAGGGAGAATACGGCACTCTATAGAGTGTTTGTGAGGAGTGCAGAAAAAACTGGCATGGCCTAAAAGGTTCTGGTTAATCATGATTAATCCTCAGCTGAGTTATATAGAAAAGAGGCCATGGTGTGGTCTCTCAAAGGGGAAACAGCGCCTAAAAATGCGCCACAAGGTGTGTGCTGTCTGCCAACCATAAGATGAGGACATTTTCAATGGTTGAGTCAGGCTGTATATATAAGATGTTAGAACAAGGGGGAGAGTTCCTATATCAAGACAGTTGGGCCCATGGAATGTCATCATTTAGGCCAGTAATGTTGGTCCCCAAGCGGAACACCCATCGTTGTTCCTTCTCTAGCAAGTCTCTCTCATTTAGGATTTGTTTAATGATGGTCCACCTCAAATCATCCATGGTGTGGGTCGTGGTCAGATAGTGGCTTGCCATTTTAGTCGTACTTTTTTTTGCATCATATATTGCTATGTGCTCGCCTATGTGGGTTTTCACTGGTCTGGATGTCAAGCCGATGTATTCCAGTCTACATGGACATGTGGTGATATACAACACGTTTCTGCTGTTACAATTAGTAAATTTTCTTTGATTCCAGACCTCTCCATTTGTGAACTTGATGTTTCTGCTTCTCTTGGTGAGGCTGCACGTACTGCAGTTGCCACACGGGTGTTGGCCCTGTACAGGTGCAAGATTAAGAAAGGGAGGGTCCCTCTTTAGTATTGGTCGCGGTCTTGTGTGGACCAGGATATCCTTCAAATTCCTACCACTTTTATGGGAGAACATTGGATTGGGAAAATTGAGGTTGCCACAATTCAATATTCTCCAGTGTTTATTTATTATTTTAGACACTTGGTTAGAGTGGCTACTGAAAGTGGTTACACAGATAGGTCTTGTTTCCTGTTCTCTTGGAAGGTGGTTCTCTAAGAGGGTGTATCTATTATTGTTCCTTGCTTGTTTGAGCCCTCTCTTCACAATGCATACTGGGTAGTTACATTTCAGTAGTTTGTCTTCCAGATCAGAGGCTTGTCTCTTGGAATCGGTGATTTCAAAACAGTTCCTTCGTAGGCGGATGAACTGTCCATACGGAAGATTGCCGTGGGTGAAAACTATTGTACAGTAGTAGGTAATTTTTTGCTGTAGGCTTGAAATGAGTCGTCGTTTTCAATCTACCACTTTCAGGGTAGATATTTAGATCTAGAAACGGCAAGATGTTTCTGGAGGCTGTATGGGTAAATTTCAGGAAAGAGTTTTGCTGATTCAGCAACACCATGTAGGTCTCCACAGAGTCCGTGTCGCCTTTCCATATCACTAGGACATTGTCGATGTACCGTTTCAAGACAACGATGCGGTCATGAAATGGGTTGTCTCAGTGTAATATTTTGGTGGTTTCCAGATGATGTACGTATAGTCCAGCCAGACTGGGGGCAAGAGTACTCCCCATGATGGTCCTGTGCTTCTGTAAGTAGTGTACCCCTTCATACAAGAAAAAGTTATTCGTCAAGGCTAAGGAAATACACTCCATGGCCAATTTTCGTGGTGTCTGGTAATCCCATGCAGTGACATATAGTACTTCCTCTATGATGTCGAGGGTCTCGCCGTGTGGTAGGCTTGTGTACAGACTTTCGACGACGAGCCCCCGTAAGAGATGCTGGTCTGGGTCAAAGTCAAGATCCTGTAATAGTTGTAGTACCTCCTTAGTATCTTTTAAATATGTGTCTGTTTTTTGGACTAAGGGCCGGAGGAAGGCATCAGCAAACTTTGAGAGTGGCTCAAGTATGGAGCTGATACCGGACACAATCGGGCACCCAGGAGGGTATTCTATATTCTTATGAATTTTAGGGATGGTATACAAGTATGGTGTTTTTGGTGATTTTTGAACCAGGAAGTCGGCTTATCAGACCATCCCTGCAATCCGTATCCGTATTCCCTCAGTAGAGTCAATCTGGATGATTTCATAATTCCTTGGGTCATCTAGCAGGTTCCTGCATTTGGTGTCGTAGTTGCGTGTCGTTTGAATCACAATAGCACCCCCTTTATTGGCAGACTCAATTACTAGGTTGGTGTTGTTAGCTAGTTCTTGCAACGCTTCCTTTTCTTGGCGTGTCATGTTCTGGAAGATGTTCTTGTCTCCATTTGACAGGCCAGTTATCTCCTCCATCACTGCCTTCTCAAAAGTAAGTAGTTCAACTGGTAGTGTTGAGTCCAGAGGTGTGAAGGTGGATTTGGGTCGTAATCCTGTGTCTGACGTCTGTTCCTCGGTTGTCTCCATTGTTTCCTTATTGGCAAAGAAAGCTCGTAGTTTCAATTTTCTCATAGACTCCTTTATTTCGAGACAGAGTTTGAATTTGTCCATCTTACTAGTGGGGACAAATCCCGGGCCTTTCTCCAGGACACTCTTTTGTGCTTCCGTGAGTGTATGTTCTGTCAGGTTCACCACTAGTTTCCCCTCCTGCTGGTTGTTGGTTGGTTCGTTGTTGCCATCATGCTCCTCGTTGCCATTCTGGCAGCCTCTTCTGACTCGTTGTGCCAGTGGACCTGTTTATTCTCCGGTTCCTTCCTCTTGAGGGGCTAGGGTGCGTGCTTCTATAATATATGCATTGTATAAGGATTTATCGCGTAATATTTTTGCACAGGAACAATATATTTAAATATTTATACATGTTTGAGGCATTAGCGTATATATTTTTTTAATATGTATGTCAAATATGTTTTTTACTGGCAATATGTAAACACCCAGCAAGAAACTAAAATGCACATTTGTAAAGCGCCTCACAGATGTCGCCATACAAGCGAGTCTTTCTTCCATGTTAATCATCATGTGACACAGAGTGATGGAGGTGGGTGGATACCAAACAAACACTTAAAAAATGCAATGGCGATCTGTAAACCATATGTGATCAAGGGCTCTTGAGGCTCGAAACGCATCGTGCGTGGGTTGTTGACTGAGGAATAAACATCTTGCCAGAAATACTGCGGGGTCTGAGTCTTCTACGCCGCCGCCGTGTGGAGGTCGGAAGTGGTGGGAGTTGGCATCTTCCGATATACATATATATATATATATATATATATTGATTACCAAACCAATCTTCTGATTAAAGAAG
This sequence comes from Lissotriton helveticus, assembly GCF_964261635.1. Taxonomy (NCBI): domain Eukaryota; kingdom Metazoa; phylum Chordata; class Amphibia; order Caudata; family Salamandridae; genus Lissotriton; species Lissotriton helveticus. The sequence goes on along the minus strand of NC_136063.1, from coordinate 524,499,272 downwards.
GCGCTGACTCCGTGAGTTTCAATTCAAACGTATTTATTCCATTTCAGTTTCTGCTCAGACGCGTTTCGACGGACTCCTGCCGCCTTGATCACTAACAAATGCATACTGACATTTCGATGTATATATACACAATAGCACATTCTCACTGATTGGGTAGTCTCAGTTAATGTTGAATGACAGTTGCTATAGTTACCTCGGTTACACCCAAGGTGATGACGCTGCTTTAGCATATGACTTGCACATTTAGAGCATCCATATAGTCTTTCTACTGTTACTGTTAAATCACATGTAACAGGTACTTGCAGCATATGTGACCAAACAATTACGTGCTTAATATATACAGTGTGAAAAATTATGCCCAACATTACTGTGAGAGTGCGCATTACTGGTGACACAGCCCCCCTCATTTACAGCCTTTTCTAGTACACATGTTTTGTATCAGCGCTGCAGCGAATCCCGTGTGTCCATGCACATAGGCTGCACATTCCTGAACATATAAACATGTGGATTGGTCCGGCGCTGTAACCTCAAAATCGTCAGTTCCCTGAGGCGCGCTTCTGCTAGTGAGCAGCATCTGGATAGTTCAGACTCGGTGAGTGTTAACAGTGAGACCGCCGCGCGCGCGTTACTTGTTTCGCCTGATAGCCTAATGCAGGTAAACTATTGAATGTAGATTACTGCTCCTTCTGCTTGAAGGAAGGCGAACGGGACCTGACAATGTATTGTTAAAAGCAAGTGCTGCTGAGCGTAGCGGTGGGGGTTGCCTGCTGTGTGGCACGATGTGTGATGTTTACTGTCTATTGGTCGGTCATCTCCCTGTAGTGATGAGTGCTTATAAAGTGTATTAACAGTGATTCTATATATCAAATCAACTTCTCCTTCCCGACGGGTGAAGAAAGCAAAGGACACAGCGGGTTTTTCAGGGGTGTGCCGTTTATTGAATCTCTCTGCATAACCAGGTTTCGGCGTGTGCCTTCATCAGATGCCGAAATTCAACAGCTAGCTCGCCGTTTGCTTGTTCTTTAAAAGGCTCCTCCCCTCTGTAGTTCGGGAACCTCACCTGCAACGAATCACTGTTTGTAGCCAATTCAGAGGACTACTAGTCCCACAGTGCAACACTCAGTATGTTCAATGCAGAACGGGGCCGCGGAAATGTTGCTGCAATGTTCACCTCCTGTCCCTTTCTTTCTGCCACGCACTTCTCTGCACCAAGGAAACGCTGATCTGTAACTTGCATTTCACCAAGCAGTGTTGGTCCTCCGTGCAACAGCGGTATCTCGGAGTCAGGTCGGTGAGTGGCGGGTCACGGTAAAATCCGATGCCTCGGCTAACTTCAATTAATTCCCATGTCTCCGTGACACACTTGTGATGAAAGGGTCCTTTGTGCGCCTCACGGGTCGACGCTATACACCAAATCAACTTCTCCTTCCCGACGGGTGAAGAAAGCAAAGGACACAGCGGGTTTTTCAGGGGTGTGCCGTTTATTGAATCTCTCTGCATAACCAGGTTTCGGCGTGTGCCTTCATCAGATGCCGAAATTCAACAGCTAGCTCGCCGTTTGCTTGTTCTTTAAAAGGCTCCTCCCCTCTGTAGTTCGGGAACCTCACCTGCAACGAATCACTGTTTGTAGCCAATTCAGAGGACTACTAGTCCCACAGTGCAACACTCAGTATGTTCAATGCAGAACGGGGCCGCGGAAATGTTGCTGCAATGTTCACCTCCTGTCCCTTTCTTTCTGCCACGCACTTCTCTGCACCAAGGAAACGCTGATCTGTAACTTGCATTTCACCAAGCAGTGTTGGTCCGCCGTGCAACTAAAATGCACATTTGTAAAGCGCCTCACAGATGTCGCCATACAAGCGAGTCTTTCTTCCATGTTAATCATCATGTGACACAGAGTGATGGAGGTGGGTGGATACCAAACAAACACTTAAAAAATGCAATGGCGATCTGTAAACCATATGTGATCAAGGGCTCTTGAGGCTCGAAACGCATCGTGCGTGGGTTGTTGACTGAGGAATAAACATCTTGCCAGAAATACTGCGGGGTCTGAGTCTTCTACGCCGCCGCCGTGTGGAGGTCGGAAGTGGTGGGAGTTGGCATCTTCCGATATACATATATATATATATATATATATATATATATATATATATATATATATATATATATTGCAGAATCCACAATGTCGGCGCAGGTAATCTTCTCCCCACCGCAACGTAGACACGGACCACTAAATTAGTGCAGATTATTTATTTATTGCTTGCACCCCCCGCCATAACGTTTCGCCTCCTCCGAGGCTTGTTCACAATACTGCGGGGTCTGAGTCTTCTTCGCCGCCGCCGAATGGAGGTCGGAAGTGGTGGGAGTTGTCATCTTCCGAGATATATATATATTACCTACTGGCGGTCGCCAGTAGGTAGTTATAGTTAGGATCATTTTCCATAGGAAATCCACAACATTCTATTGGGAATAACTTTGGCGCCGAAGGAGGAATCTGCATGTAATTTTCCTTAACTTTGCCTCGCTGCGCTCTGCTCCTTTCCCGAAAGTTTCGGGGGGATCCGTCAAGCGGGGGCCGAGATAAAAGGGGGGTCCCAAAACGTGTTTTCCCCATGTTAATTTCCATAGGGCGGTTGGACTCACTTTTAGCCCGAACGGCTGAATGGATTTTCACCAAACTTGGCAAAATTGTAGGGACTGGTACCCCGATGTGCCTTTGCTATGTCTCAAGATATATGCTCCAGTGGTTTTTACGAAAATTAACTTTGAAAAAATATATATTGGGCTACATTGGGCTATATATATGTTAGAGCCCAAATGTAGCCCAATGTAGCCCAATGTAGCCCAAAGATGGCCACCAGAGACAAAAAAACGAAAGGTAGCCCAAATATCAGCCGGATGTAGCCCAACTATAGCCCAATGACAGAATGTCCCAGAGTGTTCTAAAGAACAACTAGAGCGCTAACAGTCTTACTTATGACAAAAGTATGGCACACCTGAAGTCATCTTGATTGGAATAAAGTGTTAACACTTAAAACATTTAATTTGCAAAGGAACAAAATGAGGGTGTTCATTTTGCCATAGAAATTATGATTAGTGCTGAAGAAAGAAAAATTAGGGCACATTTTGAGTGACTTCTCAAATCCTCTTATATTTCATTAAAAAAATTCTAATATGCAGTCTCCCAAGATGGCCACCAGAGACAAAAGAGCCCAAATGTAGCCCAAATATCAGACAGATGTAGCCCAACTATAGCCCAATGACAGAATGTCCCAGAGTGTTCTAAAGAACAACTAGACGCTAACAGTCTTACTTATGACAAAAGTATGGCACACCTGAAGTCATCTTGATTGGAATAAAGTTGTAACACTTAATACATTTAATTTGAAAAGGAACAAAATGAGGGGTTTCATTTTGCCATAGAAATGTTATATATATATATATATATATATATATATTACCTACTGGCGGTCGCCAGTAGGTATATATAGTTAGGATTTTTTCTCTATGGGTTTTTTGAAAATTCTATGTCTAATAACTTTGGCGTTTGTGGACGGAATCGGCTGAAATTTTCAGGAAAATGGCACATTTTGTTTCTGAGCAGCCCTTGAAAATTTGGGGGGGGTTCGTCCTGTGGGGGCCGAGAAAAAAGGGGGGTCCCAAAACGTGTTTTTAACATTGAGTTTTCCATAGGGCGGTTGGCCTCACTTTTAGCCCGAACGGCTGAATGGATTTGCACGAAACTTGGCAAAATTGTAGGGACTGGTAGCCCGATGTGCCTTTTGTAGGTCTCAATATATGTGCTCCAGTGGATTTTGAGAAATTAACGTTTAAAAAAAGATATATATCTGTAACAGCGGACCGGTTAGCGCTCTGGTTCGCGGACTTTTCGCGCAACGGAGCTTTGTGAAGCGAAGCTGATTGGTTCTCCGGCGTCTGTCAACATTCCAAACAGTCCGTAGCGGCCGCCATCTTGTCTCTCGGTAGGATCGAGAGACAAGAGGAGGTCAAAACAAAGGGGGAAATAACTATAAGGGGGCATAGTAGATCCTCGCTGACCCCCTAGGTTTGATGTGGAGGTTTTAAAAGGGCCCCGCGGGGCAAAAAAAAATAATAAAAATAATAATCGAACGGCTGAATGGATTTGCACGAAACTTGGCAAAATATTAGGGACTGGTAGCCCGATGTGCCTTTGCTAGGTCTCAATATATGTGCTCCAGTGGATTTTGAGAAATTAACGTTCAAAAAAAGATATATATCTGTAACAGCGCTCCGCTTCGCGTAACGGAGGTTTGCGAAGCTGATTGGTCATTCTGTCACTGGGCTATAGTTGGGCTACATCTGGCTGATATTTGGGCTACATTTGTTTTTTTGTGTGTCTGGCGGCCATCTTTGGGCTACATTGGGCTACATTGGGCTTCATTGGGCTACATTCGGCCAATTAGCAAATAGCTCATCGCAAACTAGGAATGGTAAAGAATCGCTATTTATTCCTTAAAGTTCGCTATTTAGGAAATGCAAATAACTTTGATGATACATATGGCGGTTCATCTCTAACAAGATAAGAAGCATAGGGATAGATTTATGATGACTGGCGCATCACCAGGGATGTGTTAGTCATTCTGTGCCGCTGTTCCGTCACCTATGGTGTGCTGCATTTACAATGCGGCGCATCACGGGGCAAAAACAGCACAGATGCGTGATGTATCTGTGCCGTAAAGGTGGCGCATTGCTGGAGTTGTATCGCAAGTGTGATGAAGCTCCAGCAAGGGTCGGGGGTGCCCCTGTCGCAGGGTTTCTGTTCTCACACAGAACTGTGGACAGAGGATTGGAACCTCGGCGAATTAGGGTGTCCCAAAACTCACGTTAGTAATCAAAAACTATTTAGCAAGCTAGGTACAGTGTCACATTGGATATAACAAACTCTCAATGTTTAGACAATCCAGAATATGAACTTATAGTACCTCAGGATACGTGGAACTCATGAACAGTCGGTCGTTATATATTTCTTAGAAACCAGAACATGGAGTTAAGAAGAACACATGTGTATTTGAAATGTTTATTTACTAATGCCGTCTTCTCAGGCGTAGTACCTTAGATAATAAAAGTACACATATTATCAGTAGCAAAATTACCAGCATAGTTACTAGTACATAAAAAGTGAATGGTGATAGTATGTTAACATGCTGTAAATGAATAAGAGTTAGCAACACTTATAAGCAGCCGCGGGCCGTGGAGGGAGTTACGGTGAGGCAGGGAGGCGGGGAGGGGGAGAAGCAGGGTGGAGAATACAAGTACACATATTATCAGTAGCAAAATTACCAGCATAGTTACTAGTACATAAAAAGCGAATGGTGACAGTATGTTAACATGCTGTAAATGAATAAGAGTTAGCAACACTTATAAGCAGCCGCGGGCCGTGGAGGGAGTTACGGTGGGGCAGGGAGGCGGGGAGGGGGAGGGGCAAGGTAGAGAGGGCTCCACCCTGCTTCTCCCCCTCCCCGCCTCCCTGCCTCACCGTAACTCCCTCCACGGCCCGCGGCTGCTTATATCTCACCCTCCCTAATACACATATTATATTATTTGCTAAGAAGGTCTCTTTGTGTTGGTTTAGGGCGTGCCCATACTTTAGTGTCTTAGATTTGAAGGAATCACATCAGCATACACCAGCTCTCTCTTCATGTGAACCGCATCAACTGTTGTGTATGTGTGTTCGGCAAAGCAATATAAAACCCGCCTCATGCCCAGAATTGGCAGAAGTTGCACTTATGTTATGAGTATGAAGTCGTGGAGATCAGACCTCATAACAATTCTGTATCGTGTTGTTCTTGAAACTTTAGCACTCGCTGTACAGATATAGTTTAACAAGTAAAGCAGATAGTAGACCAATAACATATTATTCTCATGTAAACCACGATGAACTACTAGGTGGAAAGCTAAAGCAACAACTAAATGTCGTGTGCAGAAGTTGCAAAAAAGGAAAAATGGCGTTTAAACCGGTAATGAGCCCATGCTAACTTAACACGGTGTAAAGATATCCAGGACCTAGATGACACCTCCCCATGATCCGGAAACGAACTGAATAAGATAATAGAAGTGCCATCTCATGAGAGCAGATTGCAAGTTTATATGTGGACGGTCCGCAAGGTAAAGCATTAAAAACTAGGAAAATTCAATGCTAAAGAAAAATAAAACAGCCAAGTACTTTATCGAGTCTTAAGCCAATAGGCAAGGTAAATAATAAAAACTTGACAATTAAGTCAATGAATTGTCAATGAAATGCTAGTACTCAGCATATGAAACATGAAAAAGGTCTATGACATAACTGTGTATGCAAAATAAGCTGCAACAGCCTCCAACAGGAAGTCACCGTCTTCATCCGAAAACAGTTCAGCCATCCAATTTAAAAGCGGAAAAGAACATACGTGCTCTCCCAGCACCGGATCCTCTATCACCATCAGAGGACAGCTCGGTGGGTTTTCAAGAAAGCTGTGTTCCAAGAAAGACTGTGCTGCCGCCAGTAAATTCCAGGGACCAAGTAGTCCATGCATCAATGCCACAGCCATAATCCTTTCGCCAGGACAAACCAACTCGTGAGTAATGATAGGAGTCATCAGCTGATTAAAGTCGACGTCAGGAGAAACCGGTCCGCAGAGACACAAATCAATGGCCCAATCGAAATCACAGGTCAGGCAGTGAAATACAGGCTGGACACAGGTGAAGTAGGAGAACCGAAAAGATAATCCATATGCCGTGCTTAATATCGCCAACGGCATTGTGCCATAATATTCTAGCATGCGATTGCGGAACAGTGTCAGCAGCTGCAGGGTCGGAGGTTGCATAGGAGGGACATCCATATTTAAAAATGTAAAAAAGCACAAGAGCGTCCGCTGGTAATGCAAGTAAAAATGCAATCCACGAACCAGAGTGGAGAAAATGGAATGAAAGGGAGCAGGGATGACTCCAAAGATTTTCTCAAATGAAGTCACGAGACCACTGGTAACAACTTTAAAAAAGTGTGCCAGGGATTTTGTGGAGGATGCGTTAAAGATAGTCGGAAACATGTTGCTGAAATTGAAAGGCAAACCTGTGTACGGGTGTTCGCTATGTGAAGTACGAAAGTTTCACGGGCCGAAATCAAGGCCACCTCTCTCTGAGACAAAAGAGCTCTTATTCTTGTCATGCCGTTGAAACGTGTCCCAAGGTTGGTATTTGTGGCCAGATTGAAAACTCCCTATGTTCATGTGTGGGAGGAAATAGAACATTTCTGCAGCAAATAACCCGTTCACTTACTGTTACGATAAAAGGAATACTTTTAATTAACTCAGAACAATCTTCATTATTGAGCATCAAATAACTACCATTTTCCAACAACTTGAACGTGGGGATGATAGCAGGAACTGGCGTGCCTTGCAACACGCAAGCCATATTTGGTCGGTGTTTGTTGCATGAATCGTGTAACTGTATGTGCCTACACATTAGTGAATGATCTGGCGTCTCAGTGCATTCCTCTCCATTCAGATAAACTTCTTGATCATCTTTGAAACATCTGTATGTGTATGGAAGCGACCAGACCTCATGAACAAAAGCACTACCTAAAGGTTCATAAAGACCTATTGGTATATATTTCATACAATTTGAAAACTTATATAAAGCAAAAGGCAGCGTTATTAAACCGTGGATAAGGCATGTTGCCAAAAAACCCGCAATCCTCTGCTGATGATGTCACTGAGCATGTCATGAATGATGTAATATGTGACATCATCAGTAGTGGATTATGGGTAATAGTATCTCTAGTTTACTCCCCTATAGCTGTCTTTCTTTTAACATAAGTGTGTGTTTCCTTCCCTTATACTTACTGTTTTTGGTTCGCTTCCAGTTCGCGTACCAGCGAGCGAACTAGGAAGCGAACTAAGAGAAATAGAGGTTGGCACAGTTCCAAATATTGTACCAATTTTTTAATAACGGGGAGGTAGTTCTGAAAAGAACTTTTTTTTTTATTTTTCTGAACATTTTTTTAATGTTTTTGAATTTTTCGGAACAGTTTTATATTTTTTTGGGTTTTTCTTGGAGGGGGCAATGAAAACGATTCATTGTAAAGGGCTCAACAGGAGCAACAAAACAAAAAAAAGAAGTATTTATTATTTTGGGCGTTTCGGACAAACTTGCATATGATAGTCAATAGCTCTGTTGATCAGAGTGATGCTTCTTTCTCCGTAGGAAATGAATCCATCGCAAAATACGCAGGTGTGTTTTACTTCACCAAATCTCATTTGTATATTTGGCACCATCTCCCTGCCCTCTGGTCCCGTTACTTCCGGTACAACAGATCTTCTGGCCATAATAGGGAGATTATCTAGGTCGTTCCGAAACTGTGCAGCACTGTAGTTGTTAGGATGCCACCTAGTCATATGGCGATGCATTGTGTAGTTTCCGAAACTGTATTTTTTGTCGGTCCCTCTGGACAGTCTATCTTGACATATAAGGCAAGTTACGTATCTTGCATTTACTTTTTTCTGACCTTTGGGAATTTTAAAAAATTGCCAAATGAAGTTTTCTTTCCGGTGAGACGTCTTGGGCTGCTCAGGCAAAAACTGCCTCTCTTCGTGCTCGTCCTCCTGTTCCTCTTCTTCTTCTTCTTGTTGAATTACAACTTGAGCAGGTGGTCCTCTCTTCCTTGGAGGTGGTGGAGGTGGTGGGGAAGCACCAGCTGAAGCTACTAAAGAAGCCATTGCTCAGTGATCACAAAGGGTCTTTCTCTCACAATGATGAAAGTCAGAGTGAGGAAAGAAGGAGGGATTTTCATCATTTGGGAAAAACAAGAGTTCTCAACCAATCAAAAGTGTTCATTTTAGATTATATGACCTAGTCTTACATCATTAGGAAACCAAAAGTGAAATGAACCAATGAAAAGTGTTATTACCAAGTCACATGACTTGCTGTGTTTACGTTAAGCGCTTTGCAGGGCCTCCCGGTTTGCTTCCAGAAACCTGCGCTTTGGCACTCGCTTCGCGTACCAGTTCGCTAACGTAGCACGTCATATGACGTATCACGCGACAACGTGGAACGTCATGCGGACGGGAGGCGTCACGATGTTGTTTTCTAACGCGGCACTTGCGGTAAAGAAACGTTTACCGGCTCGCGGTCTATTTCGCGGCATCAAGGTCAGCTAACGGGAAGCTTCCCGATTCGCGAAGCGGGAACGAAGAAAAAAAAATATTTAAAAAAAAAATTATTCATAAACATATAAAATATATTTTTGGATTTAAAGAAGAATACATTTTACAGCTACAGATATTAGCTGTTAAAAAACCAATGAAATTCACAGAAAAAACCATAGGTTATAGACCATATATAGTTAGGAATTAGCATTTACAAAACCTTGAAAATTCACTGAAAAAACCATAGGTTATAGACCATATATAGTTAGGAATTAGCATTTAGAAAACCTTATTTTACTCACACAAAACCATTGAAATTCCATATATAGTTAGTTGCACTAACTATATATCGCGCACCCGCAATCCACTGCTGATGATGTCACATATTACATCATTCATGACATGGTCAGTGACATCACTGATGACATCACTGATGACATCTCAAATGACATCACTGATGACAACATCCAGTGACTGTATGTTTCTGTAAAGTTAAAATATGTCTTAGATATTGAAGAATGAGTGGATGTATAAGTGTCTGGATGAAGGATTTAGTAGGTGCGTGACTGACTGTATGAGTGAGTGATTAAATGTGTCTCACTGAATGCATGGGTTAGTGACTAAACTGTCTTAATTTGTGCATCATTATGTCTGTTGTGATGTAAACTGCTGCATGTGTTGATCATTAGCTATACGAGAGGCTATATGTGTTATTAATTGGTTGCCCAAGTATTTCTATGGGAGATTGAGTTTGTGTAGGGGTGGCTGGGAGGTGTGTGACTCTGTGCATAGATGTGTGAGCAGTTGATTCACTAGGTGTATGAGTTCAAGAGTGCATGTGGAAAAAGCTACATGGGCGGTTGACTGTGTGCATGAGTGTATTGATGAGTGAATGGATATCTCAATGCTACATGTCATAGTAAGTACATATGTAAAACACAGTACATGTGAGAGTTGGCATATATAAATAACTGTGCATGAGAGCCACTGAATGTGTGAGTGGCTGTATGGATCATTGTGAACTTGTATCAGGGATTGTATAAGAGAGTAAATATGTGTTAGTATATGTTTGAATAAGTAAGGTGTGTATAACTGTATAGTTGAGGAAATGGAGGTGAGATTGTTTCTTTGCATGACTGACTAGGTGTGTGAGTAACTCCATGGATGAGTGACAGTGTGTGAGTGTCTGTATACACTGAGTGTATCTAAGGTTATATTAGAGTCTGAAGAGGTTTATCGTATTAGCACAAGAATGATGTCAAATGAGATGTCATCAGTGATGTCATCAGTGATGTCATTTGAGATGTCATCAGTGATGTCATCAGTGATGTCACTGACCATGTCATGAATGATGTAATATGTGACATCATCAGCAGTGGATTGCGGGTGCGCGATATATAGTTAGTGCAACTAACTATATATGGAATTTCAATGGTTTTGTGTGAGTAAAATAAGGTTTTCTAAATGCTAATTCCTAACTATATATGGTCTATAACCTATGGTTTTTTCAGTGAATTTTCAAGGTTTTGTAAATGCTAATTCCTAACTATATATGGTCTATAACCTATGGTTTTTTCTGTGAATATATATATATATATATATATATATATATATATATATATATTCACTGAAAAAACCATAGGTTTCACACCAGTTATAGTTAGGAATTAGCATTTAAAAAACCTATTAAATTCACTGAAAAAACCATAGGTTTCACACCAGTTATAGTTAGGTGGAAATTTTACTCGCATAAAACCATTGAAATTCCCACGTTATAGTTAGTTGGACTCACTATAACTTGCGCGTGCAATGCACTGCTGATGACGTCACATATTACATCACTCATGACATGCTCAGTGACATCACTCATGACATCACTGATGACATCTCAAATGACATCACTGATGACATCATCCAGTGGATGTGTATCTTTCTGAAAAATAAATATTTTTTATATATGTATATCTAAAGGTTGATGGAAGAATAAATGGGTAAATAAATGTCTAAATGGATTTTTTTGTGTAAAATTGATTGGTTAACTGACTTATTAAATGTATCTTAGTGAATACATATATTAGCGAGTAATGTTTAAATATTTAAATATCTGAAGTATCAGTATCAGTGTCTGTATGGTTCGGTGGGGGATATTACTTAGAGCACAGATGCATGAATGAGTGACTCACTATTTGTATGTATTTTGAAGACAGCATGTGTGCAAGACTGTATGGGTGGATGATTGTGTGTATGGGTGGGTTAGTGAGTATGTGTTTTTATAATTGATTCTTTAAGAGAGTAAATATGTTTCCGTTTCTGTAGAAGTATGTGTAGTGGTGTGTATATAGCAGTATAATCCAGTAAATGTTTTTTTGATAGTTTAATTGCATGTGTGAATTTGTGTGTGAGTAACTATATGGATGAGTATTAGTGTGTAACAGGATGTATAGGTGTATGAGTACATTTGATGAGTAAGTACATGCATGAGTGACTATATAGAACTGTTGGTGAATGAGTGGATGTGTATGTAGATGTTGGAATTACCTAATAAGTTGTTGTAATTGGTATTGGTTTCTCCTTTTTTAAGAAAATGTTAGTTTCTATTTTTGAATGTGTGTGTCAAAAGTTATTTTATGCTGATAGGAGGTCTGCCACTTTGTCAAAAGGATGTTGTCATCAGTGATGTCATTTGAGATGTCATCAGTGATGTCATGAATGATGTCACTGACCATGTCATGAGTGATGTAATATGTGACATCATCAGCAGTGCATTGCCCGCGCAAGTTATAGTGAGTCCAACTAACTATAACTTGGGAATTTCAATGGTTTTATGCGAGTAAAATTTCCACCTAACTATAACTGGTGTGAAACCTATGGTTTTTTCAGTGAATATATATATATAAAAACACTAAAAAATAACAAATACAAACACAGGCATAACCGCAGGTATACTGACTTAGTTGCTAAAATACAGAAATGTGGTAATGTTATTGTTTGCCAATCGGACAAAGGGGGCAATATTGTCCTATGGGCAAGATACCTCTATTTGGAGGAGGCACTACTACAACTTAATGATGCTACTTGCTACAGACATTGCGATGTGGGCTCTGTCAGGAAGTCACAAACAACTTTTTATTCATTGTTGATGGGGTGGAGATCATCGGGTCTCATCAGCATGGATGAACTAAAATTTCTGAAAAACGAGCATCCCATCACGCCCGTCCTATACTTGATTCCGAAGGTCCACAAGAACCCAAGTAAGCCCCCTGGCAGACCCATCATCTCTGCATGTGGGGGGCTCTTGGACAAGACTACTGTTTATGTGGACTCATTCTTGCAGGAATTTGTGTGTGGGCTCCCCTCGTATATCCAGGATTCCAGCGATTTTTTTAAGGAAAATCAATGAATTAGTGTGGGATCCAGAATTTTTGCTCATTACTCTTGACGTTACATCGTTGTACACGAGTATTGTGCATGCTGATGGATTGAGGGCTACTGCATACTATTTAGGACTACGTCCGATTGGGTTTGTAGAACACAATAAGATGCTACTGTCAATGATGAGTTTCTGCCTAAACAACAATTTCTTTATGTTTAACAAACAGCATTACCAACAGGTCAGGGGAGTAGCCATGGGGGCCTGTTTCTCTCCCAGGTATGCCTGTATTCATATGGGATACTGGGAGAGACAGGTCCTCTTTGGTTAACACTCAGCAATTTGCAGAGACCATATCGTGCGATGGTACAGATACATCGACGATGTGTTTATGATCTGGCATGGTACATCAATACAGGCAGAACAGTTCATTGACAAGTTAAACACAAATAACTACAATCTGGCATTTACTTCTAATGTTAGTGCATGCCAAGCAACCTTTTTGGATGTCTCAATTGAGATTACCAATGGCTGCCTGGAAACAACATTGTTTAGAAAACCTACTGCAGGTAACACTGTATTGCACGCCAAGAGCCACCATCCCCCGCACCTGATAAGTAGCATCCCTTATGGGGAAATGCTCAGGATCAGAAGGCTTTACAGTACAGAAGCACAGTGTAATGTAGCACAACAGGCCAGTGAACAAAGGTTTCTGGCTAGAGGGTATAGCGAGAATATAGTGGCGGCTGCCATACGAAAAGCTAATGCCCTTCCTCGTGCAACAGCGCTGTTACATAAAAAATCCCAGGGTACAACTCCTATGTCCATGCAGCAACCTATCAGACTAATATGGTCGTTTAATAGCCAACATGGGACACTAAGAAAAATAATAAATAAACATTGGGATCTGGTGAGATGTGATCCCGTGATTGGTGAACTAATGCCAAGAAAGCCAGCAATCACTTACAGGAGGGCATATTCCTTACAGGATGCTTTGGTTAAATCTAGCCCAGAATTGGAACCATCTAAGGATTGACTGTCTAGCAGCAGAGGCTTTAGGAAATGTTCTACATGCAAAGCCTGTTCACATGGGGTCAATACAACTGAATATCTTACCCCTTTCTCGGAAGTCCCATGTAAAATCAATAAAAAACTAACATGCAAAAGTGAATTTGCAGTTTATGTGTTGGAGTGCCCGTGTGGGTTAAGATATGTGGGCAGCTCCAAACTGCAAGTCCACAAACGTGTACTCCAACATCTAAGGGCTATTAACAATAATGATTCTGCTTACCCTGTGGCTAGACACTTCAAGGAATATCACAACAACAACAGTGCTCTCCTGAAGTACTATGCCATTGACTCAGAGGGGCCCCTTAGAAGAGGAGGTGATAGGGATGCTGCGCTTAGATCCTTGGAAACAAGATACATCTTGAAGTTGGACAGTAAAGTACCCCATGGACTCAATGCCTCAGAAGATTTTTATACCTGTCTCTGAGGGATTGATTCCATGAGTCCTATAGGGATTACAGTTATCTGCCACAATTCTACCTGCATACATAATGAAATTCAGTTAATATTATGCATCCATGGGTGTGTGGTTTATGCCTGCTCTTTGTATCACGAAAACTGGAGTAAAAAATCGCCACTAATTGTGTTTTGTGGTCAGACTGGGACCAGTCTGATCAATATTCCATCCCAATACACAGACGTATGTATTTTTCATATTTTTTATATACATTTTACAAAAAAAAGGTGGTTTCTTTAAAATCTATGGTTCATCATAGTTTTAATGTGATATAAAAAGAAACTTCTTAAAAAAGAACAAATAGTATTTGGTAGGTGTTTTTAAAGATGAAAAATTCATTGATCACATACCCTACCCTTTACTATACACATCACTGAGACATCACTTGCACTTTTACTTTTTCACTTACTGATTTGGTGTTATAAAATAGGATGCAATACGGCAAAACTGGGCATATACGTAATGTTGTTGAGGTTGAATCATTATGTGCTGGTCATTGAATGAGATATTGATTGACTGTTTTAGCAACTTATATTTAATCATGTATGGTGCACATCCTAAACAGTATTGATTTTAATTCATTCCCCCGTTTTTTTTGTTGCTTTTTTTTATATATAAAGAATTGAATTTTAGGTCGGCTTTTAGGGCGTGTCATGTGTATGTGTATATTCCATTTATTTCATATGGATAATACAATTATAGCCAAAGGTACTATTATTTTTGCTATATTTTTTGCACTAATTTAGGCTACTTTGTAACCAAATTTGATTGTGACATGTACCTATTGACAAAAGTCGTAATTTGATTCATGACATTATGTCCTGTATGTGCAATATCACCATTATGCGGATTTATCCCACTAGTTTTTTTGACCGTGTGCATAAAGAAAATATTCAGTATTTTTACTATGTCTACAGCACATTTGCTTGACATCCAATGAAAATGTTGCATTCACTAGCACTTGCACTTTAAAAATCTGCCACCGCCCTCTAAGGCGCCATGTGGCCTCTTGTAGGCCGAAACGTTATGCTGTCTGTTGCAGAATAAGTTACTCACAGAAAATTTGGGTCTCCTGTTTCCTGGCGGTGTAGCGGCTGGAGTCGAGTCCGTTTTGCTGCTTGTGGGAACCTGTGTTCATATATATATATATATATATATATATAAAACAAAAAACGCCCAGAAACTTGAGGCCGCACAGCACTGCAGGTGAGTAACAACTCTACTTTAAACCAAGCAGGCAGCTTAACATCCCTTTGAAGTCCATGGCCTGACGTGTTTCGATGCCGCTGTTTGCATCTCCTCAGAGGCCGTGTCAGCGGAGGTGATTTGTGGCTACCGCATCTCTCCTGCGTGTTTCCGTAATATGGGGCTTCAGTGCTCCTCCTTTGGTGGCAGTTCATTTTAAAATGCACGCTGGGATTTGAGGACTCATTTTGCCAATTTACGCCCTCTAGTGGGTTACCTCCGCTGCAGCTAATTATGGACAATTTTTCTCAGCCCTCCATTGAGCCTTGGATGAGACTCTGCCGGCTTCATTAAAGGTGCCCTGCAGCTTCAGAAAAAGGAAACTTTCTCCTAATGCCCATTAGTTTCGGACAGTGCGATCCCTCTGTAGCCTGGAACCGCCGCATAATATGTAACCAAAAACGCCCAGAAGCTTGAGGCCGCACAGCACTGCAGGTGAGTAACAACTCTATTTAAACCTAGCAGGCAGCTTAACATCCCTTTGAAGTCCATGGCCTGGCGCGTTTTGATGCCGCTGTTTGCATCTCCTCAGAGGCCGTGTCAGCGGAGGTGATTTGTGGCTACCACATCTCCCCTGCGTGTTTCCGTAATAGGGGGCTTCAGTGCTCCTCCTTTGGTGGCATATATATATATATATATATATGCTGCTTTTCTCCATCTGGTGTTACTCCTACACCACACCAATAATGAATGCAGACCCAGATTCGGAGCAATGTTAGTTTATTTTAAATAAAGCCCTGCACCACCGCCATGACGCGCTTCGGGCAACACAGTGCCCTTGATCGCATGACGCGCATGTGGAGTGCTTCCCATATTTAAAGTGACAGTGCAAATGCATAGTGTATCACGTCATGGGCATCGAAATGGAAAACATACTTAATCTCTTTTTAAATAATGAGTCAGTTCACAATCCCTTAAAATATGCTGCATAAAATAGACGGTCATAAATAAATATTGTCAGCCATTCTATAATATTTGAAAGCATAAAATACGGTAAAAACATTTAAAACACTTGTAGACGGTTCTAAAATATTTTTAAAAAAACATAGCTTATAGCACAAACCATATACAATTTTAAAATTGATTTGGTTCTAAATTATGTGCAAAGTCGCAGAAAGGGAAATGTAAACAATGGTGTTAACTCTATGTAATATTGCCCAAGTGGGCCATGATTTCCGATGTTTCTATGGTTAAATAGCCTAAAGTGCTTGTGCCAGAAAAACAGTGTTCATGATCCCACATAGTGGTCACAGCCGTGACCTACTAAAGTGCAAGTGTGCAAAAAACAACGGGAAGATTATGCAGGCAGCAGTTAAAAATGGATTTTAAGATCTTATTTAAAATCTCATTTAAAAGGTAAACCTAATCATAGGCATGTATAAAAATCTTCACTCTAATTCAAGCCCTAGGGTATTTTACTGTCCAGTTCCAAAATATATCGTGTCTCTAAACTTCGCAGTAATGGTTCCCGGTTCCCTCCTCGTTTTTGAGGAAGAATAGTATCTATGACAAAATATTTCAAGTTATCCAACTTACTATCATGATACTCTTTAAAATGACGGGCAACCGGGTAAGTTACATCGTTATTAACGATGGCTCTCAAATGTTGGAGCACTCGCTTATGTACCTGCAATTTGGTACTTCCTATATATTGCAGTTTACATGAGCACTCCAATACATATACTGCATATTCAGTTTTGCAGTTGAGACTCTTGTTGTTTGGTACTGGATTGGGTTTAAAAGGTGTAATATAGTTTGTTTTGTCAACCCCATATTTGCACGCTTTGCATGTTTTACAGCGTGTAAAGCCATTGTTTGGACTCAACCATGTTCTAGCCACCAATACTTCCAGACTACCTTTTACTAGGGAATTGCTCATTGACTGAGCCTTCCTAAAAATTATACATGGTGACTGGGTAGATTGGTCGTTCAACACTGGGTCACTTTTTCCCAAAGGCCAATTTTTGTTCACGATTTTGCGTATGGCTTTATGTTGTAAGCTATAAGTCAAAATTAATCTAGTGGAGGGCTCGTCGTGTGTGTTGGATGGTTTGTCGCGTAATTGGAGTGCTTGTGTTTGACCAAGGACAGCAGTTTTTTTCATAGCAATATCAAGTATTTTTCTGAAAAGCACCTGTCCAGGAACCTTTTCTTGCTTTTCTTTCAGCTGAGCTATCCTGCACTCATTGTCATCACTGCATACTCTGCGTATACGTAGCATCTCCCCATAGGCGATGCTGTTAATGAAATGGGCTGGATGATGACGTGTAGCATGTAAAATTGTGTTTCCAGCTGGTATTTTTCTGTGTAACTTTGTTTCCACCCTATTTTCTAAAATGTAAACTTCCACATCCAAAAAATTCATAGTTTCTCTGCTCATTTGTGCTGTAAAACCTACATTAAAAGAATTACAATTGATGCTTTTCCCAAGTCTTTGAGCACTCTCTTCTGTTCCCCTCCAAATCAAAAAAATTTCATCAATAGATCTGTATCAACATAAAACCTGACTCTTTAAAATTTCCAGATATTCTGTTCTCAGAACCTGTTCCTCCCAGTATCCCATATGAAGGCACGCGTAACTGGGAGAAAAACAGGCCCCCATAGCTACCCCCCTGATTTGGTAAATAATCTGGTTGTTGAATAAACATAAATTATTTTCAAGACATGTTAAAATAATGGTAGATAACATTTTGTCCTCAGATCTTGTATTCAGATAGTATTCCACTGCCCTGATGCCGTCAGGGTGATTAATACTGGTATACAGTGTTGTAACATCCAAATTTATCAATAAATAATCCGCTTTCCATTCTACTCCACTCAGTTTTCTCAAAAGGTCACTTGTATCCTTTATGTACTATGGGAGACTTTTACAGGAGGCTTGGTAATGCATATGTGAACTTTTGGGATAAAATAAATAGCTGAAATTGTTGGGTGATCATTTTTCAAAAATTTGAATTCGTCCTTAGAAAGTAAACCAGCTGACTTCCATGCTACAAGTTTTCCATAGAATTCATTGCACGCTGTATTGACTTCAAGTTGATTACTTCGTTTGTAACAATCTCTATTATTTAGTTGGCCCAATGCTTCCTTCATGTACATTTCATGTGGCCACAACACGATGTTGCCCCCTTTATCAGATTGGTGATTAATAATCTTTTTTTGCGCTTGCAATTTCTTCACCAATTTATGATATTCATTTTTTTGTTGGTTGAATTTTCTCGCTGAGTGCGTTGTTTTGTAATAAAGCGATTTTAATTCCTTTGTGACTTTTTCATTGAACAGGTCTAAATTGTCTCTCAGCATGAGGGGGCAAAATGTTGGATTTGGGTTTAAATGGAGTGCACACACTTTCTCTTGTTTCCACTTCTAGATGCTGAGATACTTGTGTGATTGTATTGTTTTCAGCGTGCAGTTCCTCCAAAATCATTAAGTAACATTCCATCCTGTGTTGATAGCTCATTGAGATTGTCCATAGTTGATACTTGTGCAGACGCTTGAATTTCTATGTTGGCCCCTCGCATTATGTGATATTTGCGCAGCTTGAGTTTACGCAAAAACTTGTACAAATCAATTCTGGTGTTAGCACAATCAAAATTCGCTTGTGGGCTGTATGACAATCCAAGTGACAGAGTTATTGTTTCCTCATTGCTAAGTTCCGTGTCTGTCAGATTAATTATAGTACTTGAATTCGCTTCTCTCGCCGTTACTTGCGTTGCCACTTTTTGTTCACCTTTCTCTTGTTGTTTGGCTTTGCGTTTGGTACAGCATCGGCGTCTTGCTCTCCGTTTCTGGTTCAGGTTCTTGCTGCGTTTGCATTTCTCACATTGGACCTGAGTGTTTGTCACCTCTCCTGGCACAGGTAGTCGACCTCCTGCACCAGGGATTGTTTTGGAAACCCCATAGCCTTTGATACTCTTGCCTGGTCTCGTTCAGACTCACTATCAACAGCAGAACTGAGGTCGGATGCAGAGGAATGCATGGCGAGATTGCCGCTAGTACTGGGTGTGTAAATATATATATATATAAATATATATTCACTGAAAAAAAACAGAGGTTTCACAATCGTTATAGTTAGGAATTAGCATTTACAAAACCTTTGAAATTCACTGAAAAAACCATAGGTTTCACACCAGTTATAGTTAGCTGAACATTTTACTCATACAAAACCATTGAAATTCCGACGTTATAGTTAGTTGGACTCACTATAACTCGCGCGCCCGCAATCCACTGCTGATGATGTCACATATTACACCATTCATGACATGGTCAGTGACATCACTGATGACATCACTGATGACATCTCAAATGACATCACAGATGACATCACTGATGACATCTCAAATTACATCACTGATGACATCATTCATGTGATAATACGATGCACCTCCTCACACTCTAATCTAACCTTTGATACATCCAGTGTTAAATACAGACTACCATTCCAGAAACCATTGACACACCAATACCAGTTACTACATACGCACTCACTGATTCCTAAGTCTACACACACATCCACTCATTCACCCATACAATCACTCATACATACAGTCACTCATCAATACAACACTATTATATGCACTCATACACCTATACAGACACTCACACACTGCCACTCATTCATGGAGTTACTCACACACCTAGTCAGTCATGCAAAGAATCAATCACACTCCCATTTCCTCATCTATACAGTTATACACACAAAACCTTACTTATTCAAACATAGACTAACACATACTTACTCTCTTTTACAATCACTGATACAAGTACACATTGATCCATACAGTCACTTACGCAATCACGGGCTCTCATGTATAGTCATTTATATATGCCAACTCTCACATGCACTGTGTTTTACATATGTACTTACTTGGACATGTAGCACTGAGATATCCATTCACTCACCAACACACCCATGCACACAGTCGACCACTCATTCAGCTCTTTCCACATGCACTCTTGAACCCATTTGCCAAGTGAATCAACTGCTCACACATCTATGCACAGAGTCACACACCTCCCAGCCACGTACACACACACTCACCCTCACATACAAATACTTGGGCAACCAATCAATAACCCATATAGCCACTCATATAGCTACTGATCAACACATGCAGCAGCTTACACAACAACAGACATAATGATGCACACATTCAGACAATTTACTCACTTACCCATGCATTCAGTAAGACACATTTAATCACTCACTCATACAGACAGTCACGCACCTACTAAATCCTTCATGCAGACACTTATACATCCACTCATTCTTCAATATGTAAAACATATTTAAACTTTACAGAAACACACAGTCGCTGGATGATGTCATCAGTGATGTCATTTGAGATGTCATCAGTGATGCCATCAGTGATGTCATTTGAGATGTCATCAGTGATTACATCAGTAATGTCACTGACCATGTCATGAATGATGTAATATGTGACATCATCAGTAGTGGATTGCGGGCGCGCGAGTTATAGTGAGTCCAACTAACTATAACGTGGGAATTTCAATGGTTTTGTATGAGTAAAATGTTCAGCTAACTATAACTGGTGTGAAACCTATGGTTTTTTCAGTGAATTTCAAAGGTTTTTTAAATGCTAATTCCTAACTATAACAAATGTGAAACCTATGGTTTTTTCAGTGAATTTCAAAGGTTTTTTAAATGCTAATTCCTAACTAAACGATTGTGAAACCTCTGGTTTTTTCAGTGAATTTCAAAGGTTTTTTAAAACCTAATTCCTTTGTATATCGAGTTTGTAACTTACGATTTTTAGTGTTTTTTTATTAGCTGTTTTGTATAAGTATTAATTATTATTAATTTATTTTGAAAATATATATATATTTTTATCATTTTTTCCTGGTGCGCTAAGGGTGCACGCACCGCTAAGCTTACCCGTATCATTTTGACTTGGAGCGCTTAGGGTGCGCGCACCGGTAAGCTCTCCCGAGAGCGCAGCGAGAGCGCTATTTCTGCGTTTGTAAAAAAAAAATATGTATGAAAACTAAATATTAATGCAAGACATTCAGTACCATGCTTATAAAAGTAGTATTTTTGATTTTCCGAATGAAAATGATTTTGCATTTCCGTAAAGCTACCAAAATGTCACTCAGGCGCGCCGCGTAAGCGCCCCCGGAAGCGCCTACGTTCGCGCCGCGTAAGCGCCCCCGGAAGCGCTCCGGTGCGCGCAGCGTAAGCACGCCAAGTCATGTGACCTTAAAATAACTCTTTTCATTGGTTGTTAACAGTTTTTTTTACAACTAATAAAAACCCCACCCTTTTCGTTCACTTCTTCTTTCACTTTGGTGAGAGCAAGACCTCTTTTTTTCTGTCCTAACAATTTGTGGAAAGAATGGCTGCCAGAGCATCCAGCAGCAGTGAAGAGTCAGATGGTTTCATTGATGAAGAGCCTCCTCATCCAAAGGTGAAAGAACATTTTATTTGGAAGTTCTTTGAATACCTGAAGGATTAAAAAAGGTGAATGCTCCCAAAGTTGAATGTAAAATCTGCCATACTGTACTTTCCCGAGGAGACGCCAAAAGGAAGTACAGTTTTGGAAATTCAACAATGATTCGCCACGTTCAACGCAGGCACCCCCAGAAGTATGCCCGGGAGAATGTCAGAGCTCTGGCACGAGATGCTCCAAGGGATGGTGCTTCTACTTCGACTGGAGAAGCAACTGTATCATCGGTGAGGGGGCGACCAGAACAGCTGATTCCAAATATTCAGCCTGTTTTCCATGGCATTACAAACAACTGTAAAAATGGTGGTGAACTACTTTGTTATGGTGCACAAAGTATTATGAACATTGTCCGAACCAGAGAAAATCACCGCTGCCGTCCCCAGCCCTAATTTTGATTCTTTTTTTTTGCTCCTGTTGAGCAGTTTGACATTCCCTGTTTTTGTTTTTGTTGAGTAAAAAACGAAAAAAGAAGAAAAAAAAAAGTTATTTTTAGAACTACCTCCAATTCTCAAAAAAGAGCTGTATTCTTAAAAAAATCAAAAAGAGTAACTGAAGTGGAGTGCAGTGAGAGAGGAGAGGAAAATGAGTGAGAAAGCAAAGAAAGGGACGAGAGGGGAAGGGAAGTGAAGTAGGGGGACTGAAAGAAGGTGAGTGTGGGATGTGAGTGAGGAGAAGGAGAGTGAACATGGGGAATGAGGATAAGTGAAGAAAATGTAGTAAAGGAACGGGGGTGTGGAAGGGTAAGAAAAGAGCAGTGATGTTGAGGAAAGAGTGGAGATACAGACTGGATAAAGGCAAGTGAGTGTGGGACAAGGTGAGTAAGGGAGTGAAGAGATAGAGAAAGTGAAAGAAAAAGTGAGAGTAGAAGACTGAGTGAGGGAGGTAAGAAACATAAGTGAGGGAGTGTGGCTGTGTTATAGGGAGTGAGCGTGATAGAAGAGGTGTGACAGACTAAGGGGTCAGAGAGAATGAGGCTAACAGAGATAGAATGAGGGAAGGGGAGTGTAGAAATAAGAGGACAGAGGGAGTAAGAGAAGGAGTTAGTGAAGTGGAGTAAGGAGAGTAAGGGAAGAGAAAAGAGTGAAGGAGCAAAAGAAGGAAAGAGACAGGAAGGAAAGTAAAGGTTAAGGTCTGAAAGAGGGTGAGTGTGGGAGTATGGCTGAGTTATAGGGAGTGAGCGTGACAGAAGAGGAGTGAGAGACTAAAGGGACGGAAAGAATGAGGCTAACAGAGACAGAATGAGGGAAGGGGAGTGTAGAAGTAAGAGAACAGAGGGAGTAAGATAAGGAATTAGTGAAGTAGAGTAAGGAGAGTAAGGGAAGGGAAAAAAGTGAAGGAGTAAAGGAAGGGAAGTGAGAGGAAGGAAAGTAAAGGAGAAGGTCTGAAAGAAGGTGAGTGTGGGAGTATGGGTCAGTTATAGGGAGTGAGCGTGATAGAAAATGAGTGAGAGACTAAGAGGACGGAGAGAATGTGGGTAACAGAGAGAGAGTGAGAAAAGGGGAGTGAGTAAGTTAGAGGACAGAGGGAGAAACAGAAGGAGTTAGTGAAGTGGAGTTAGGAGAGTAAGGGAAGATAAAAGAGTGAAGGAGCAAAAGAAGGAAAGAGACAGGAAGGAAAGTAAAGGTTAAGGTCTGAAAGAAGGTGAGTGTGGGAGTATGGCTGAGTTATAGGGAGTGAACGTGACAGAAGAGGAGTGAGAGACTAAAGGGACGGAGAGAATGAGGCTAACAGAGACAGAATGAGGGAAGGGGAGTGTAGAAGTAAGAGGACAGAGGGAGTAAGAGAAGGAATTAGTGAAGTAGAGTAAGGAAAGTAAGGGAAGGGAAAACAGTGAAGGAGTAAAGGAAGGGAAGTGAGAGGAAGGAAAGTAAAGGAGAAGGTCTGAAAGAAGGTGAGTGTGGGAGTATGCTGAGTTATAGGGAGTGAGCGTGATAGAAAAGCAGTGAGAGACTAAGAGGATGAGGAGAATGTGGGTAACAGAGAGAGAGTGAGAAAAGGGGAGTGAGTAAGTTAGAGGACAGAGGGAGAAACAGAAGGAGTTAGTGAAGTGGAGTTAGGAGAGTAAGGGAAGAGAAAAGAGTGAAGGAGCAAAAGAAGAAAAGAGACAGGAAGGAAAGTAAAGGTTAAGGTCTGAAAGAAGGTGAGTGTGGGAATATGGCTGAGTTTTAGGGAGTGAAAGTGACAGAAGAGGAGTGAGAGACTAAAGAGACGGAGAGAATGAGGCTAACAGAGACAGAATGAGGGAAGGGGAATGTAGAAGTAAGAGGACAGAGGGAGTAAGAGAAGGAATTAGTGAAGTAGAGTAAGGAGAGTAAGGGAAGGGAAAACAGTGAAGGAGTGAAGGAAGGGAAGAGAGAGGAACGAAAGTAAATGAGAAAGTCTAAAAGAGGGTGACTGTGGGAGTGTGGCTGAGTTATAGGGAGTGAGCGTGATAGAAGAGGAGTGAGAGACTAAAGGGACGGAGAGAATGGGGGTAACAGAGAGAGAATGAGAGAAGGGGAGTGTAGAAGTAAGAGTACACAGGGAGTAAGAGAAGGAATTAGTGAAGTGGAGTAAGGAGAGTAAGGGAAGGGAAAACAGTGAAGGAGTGAAGGAAGGGAAGAGAGAAAAGGAAAGTAAAGGAGAAAGTCTGAAAGAAGGTGAGTGTGGGAGTGTGGCTGAGTTATAGGGTGTGAGCGTGACAGAAGAGGAGTGAGAGACTAAGGGGACAGAGAGAATAGGGCTAACAGAAAGAGATTGAGGGAAGGGGAGTGTAGAACTAAGAGGACAGAGGGAGAAAGAGAAGGAGTTAGTGAAGTGGAGTAAGAAGAGTAAGGGAAGGGAAAAGAGTAAAGCAATGAAGTAAGAGAAGAGAGAGGAAAGAAAGTAAAGGAGAAGGTCTGAAAGAATGTGAGTGTAAGAGAGGAGTGTGGAAAAGGGGAGTAAACGTGGGAATTCAGAATAAGTGAGGCAAGCACAATAAAGGAAAAGAGGTGTGGGAGCATCAGAGAAAAGTAGTGAGGTTAAGGAAAAGAGTAAAGGGAAAGTAAATTTTGTACATCAAACTTACCTTATAAGTAATGTAAACTTAGTTTCATATTTTCATTTAAATTTATATCTGTGAAAGACAAAACAAAATAAGTTACAATATTTATAATATATATTTTACAATACAAGAGACAAAGTAGGAGATTAACAAGGGTGAGGGAGGGTGAGTGAAGTGCAGGGAGGTTGATGAAAAAGGGAAAATAAAGAGAGGATAAAAGTAAGTGAGCTTGAGACAAAGGAAGTGAAGGAGTGAGAATATAGAGGTAGTGAAGGAAAGAGTGGCTGAAAGGAACTGAGTAAGAGAGCAAAGAAAGGTAAGTAAGGGAATGTGGGTGAGTTTTAGGGAGTAAGCATGACGGAAGAGGAGTGAGACAGTGAGAGGAGACTGAAGCTAAGAGATACGGTGTGAGGGAAAGGGAGTGAGGATGTGAGAGGACAGGGGAAGTGAGAGAAGGAGTGAGTGAAGTGTAATAAGGTTAGTGAGAGAAGGGGAATTAATGAGGGAACAAAGAAAGGAAACAAGGGGAAGGGGAGTGAAGTAGAGTGACTGACAGCTGGAAAGTAGTGGATAGGAGAGAGGGAAAAGGCCGTGAAGGAGTTGTTAATGGGAATAAGTGAGAAAAATGGAATAAGGGAAGGGAGGTGAGGGAGAGTGAAAAAAGGCAAGTGAGGGTGAGTTAAGAGGAGTGATAGAGGGTGGAAATAGGTAAGTGAGCATAAGAGAATGGGAAAATAATATATATTTAATAATAGAAAATACAAAATAATTTCAACAACATGTTATATGGTTTATTTTTGCTGTTCTCAGAATATATTAAATTTCACTTAAAACAGTGACTTCAATAGTACTCATCATATAACAGCGTGCAAAAAGAAACACAATCAAAATGATTGTGTTTAAAAAACCCATGAAATCTTTTCGTAAATAATGGAAAATTTTGAAAAAACATATCTAAACTCACTTTTGATCCATCCACTTTTCCACGAGGCCAAATAGTATATGGAAAGTCCTTTTCTTTGGAAATTAGTCCAGAGTATTCTTTATTTGTCATTTACCCGACTTTCTGAAAGAAAAGCTCCAACATCTTTTACATTATGAAACAAGAGTTTTATATCCACCTCTAGCTTACTTTTTATAAATAATTTCTATAATACTCACAGCACACACTAAATGATATACATATACTATCTCTATGACAACTACATGTTTTTTATTATCTTCATCACTCTCATTCAGAAAGTAATTTTGAACACCAAACCAAGTTATATTAACTGCTGCAACCTTCATAGGCCAATTACCTACCCTAAAATTTCGGTTGTAAGAACACTAGGTAAGAATTTAGTAAGTCAGAAGGCAAATGTTGTTTGAAAGTCAATTGAGTATCATTACAGTGTTTCCAGCCTTTTTGACATTTTAAATAAGCTGTGTAATGTCCTGATGTTGTTGAAGGACCATCATGGTAAATAATTGCTGCAGTTGTAAAGGTTCTTCCTGAAATTGATAATTGAGAAGCCACAACATTTTTAGTTAATGTTGTCAATTTAGTTCCATCAGGTCTACATCGTTGGAACATTAAAATAACATACAGTCCATATCTTCGTAAAAATAAAGTTGATAGCATTTACAGATTTACATTGAGTACAGACCATGTTTTGATTTGCTTCTCTAACTAGATTATTAAAAGACACTGATTTTCAATCTGATAAAGTCAAATATATAAATCTTTCAGTGTCTACTGTAGTACTACTTGAAAAGGAGCAATAGTCGCAGTCATGTTGCCATTTATAAGAAAGGCCAAATAGATTTTCTACATCTACACCTTCATCTTGCAATACAACAAGCATATACATTAGAAATTCCTGACAATCTTGCTGAATATTCTGTGAAAATTGATTTAGACCAGAACATATGTCTAAAACCTTTCCAATTTCAGAAACACTTTGTATTTTTGTTCTATCACTGCTACATTTCTCTAATACAGAATTTAATAAACAACAAAATGTTTGATCACGATTTTCAGCAATCTGTTCTTGTACAGTTTGGAGAAAGAAAACAACATTAACCACTACATTAGCATAGCAGTTGACACCAGAACTATTTTCAAACTGAAATCTAACAACATCTTTAGCTGAATCCATTTTGTTTCTGCTTACAATTACTGGTTCATCTACCTTTTTTCTTTTTGCTACAACTTCAATACAATTTTTCTCATTTCTTCTTTTTCGGCCTACCACACGCTTTTCAAATAGAGGATATTGAGGTAAATTTGAAATATACTCTCTTCTTAACCTATTATATTCTTCTACACAATTTAGATCTGCATTAATCTTTGTCTCATCAAAATCAATCAAGTACAATCCTGATAAAGTTCTGACTCGAGATAAAGCAACATATGCCATACCCTCCTTGAACACAGAATTTCCAATATTCACCAAAGCACTATCAACACTTAAACCTTGAGATTTATGAATAGTTACTGCATATGCCAAAGAAACAGGAAACTGTTTTCTGCGGGCATATAAATCTTTCACTAGCAAAAAACGGGCAGAACAACAACTGATTTGTTGTACTTCTTCAATACCATCAAATTTAATTTTTATAATTTCAATTCCATCTCTATTTCGGTAATTCACAAAATCCACAACATGACCCATTGCTCCATTTACTAAACCTCTTTCCATATGTAAATTATGTCGTAAAATTATATGACAATTTAAAGATGCACACAGAGTCTTTTCCATACCAGCATTTTTAGATATTGTCTTCTCTAAAGAATCCAATTTTGATTTCAACTTTTCTGACAAAATAATGGTTGCTCCTTCATGTTCAATTTTATCAATAGATTCCAGTTTCACAATCTCTTGATTTTCTAACTTTAACATTTTTTTGTTGAAGATTGAACATTCTTGCAGAGTTGGCATCAAGCATATGAAAGATTTGTTTTCAGGAATTTTCTTAAAAATATTCTCAGGGAGAATATTTTCCTTTGGAAACAAATTTGAAATTAATCGTCCATGTAAAGCTTCTTTGCCATGCTCAGTTAGTTTTCCAATTCTTACATCTTGTAGAATATTTTTATAATCTTCATCCTTTGCCTGTCGCATATTCTGAAGCAGTTCTGCATTTTTTAAATATAACCAGATATTCACATTTCCAATGCTTCCTAAGCACTTCCTGGTATCTTCATGCGTAAGCATTTTAAACACTGGCTGTCCTTTCACTGGAGTTAGTTGCAGTAAATCTCCAAAAACAATGATGTGTTTGCCTCCAAATAACACATCATATTCTGTTTTAAGAATTTCTTGCATTCTTAAATGCACAAAAGCAAGCACTACATTTGATACCATGCTTACTTCATCAATGATAAGAAGTTTCATTTTCTTTAGGACTCTTGAAACATCACAACAAGCTTCTCCTGATAGCTTGTAGTATTGTAATTTGTTATCATGCTCCACTGCCAGCATCAATAAGCGATGTAAAGTAATCCCTTTAATGTTGTGTGCTGCCAACCCAGTTGGAGCAGTAACAACACAAGAGAGCGATGACTCCGTTGTTTTCTGCAAATATGTTGCAATCGCTTTAATCAGGAAACCTTTCCCAGTTCCTGCTTCTCCACTCACATGTAGTCGGACAGGTACAAATGATGTACATGAGCACTCTTTTTTCTCATGAGATAAACCATGCTCAATGCGTCATATATTTGTCTCTGCTCAACGTTTAGTTCTTTTTCCAAATCTTCTAAGTAAACTCCATCCTCCTGAGCTTGTTCCATGGCTCTTTCAACTTCATCCATGGCAGTAGCAGCTTAATTTTGTATAATTGGTCCTCCTAGTGGATCCTGACTCAATGAAGCAGAACCCTGACTATCTTGAGAACTGTCTCTAGCAATCTCTGCTGCAATTGTAGCTTCTTGCTGTATTTCCTCGTTCAACATTTGGAGATAATTTGAAAAAACAGGACATTCTGTCGTATCCTTGGTTGCATTGAATGAATCTTCATAAGTAAGAAAATCTCCAAGTAGTTCCTCTTCTGTACGCCAAGGCTTAAAGAGTTGCAAAAGAGCTAAGTAATAAAATTCCCCTTTGTCTGGAGAATCACAACTCAATTTTCGATGATTAATCAAATGGCCTTTTCTTTGTTTCACTAGACAGCCTTCACAACCAATTACAGCATATACACCTTTATTGATATCTTCTGTGACGCTCTTTTTAAAAATATAGGTTTGCAGAACTTCATAGAGACAAACATTCTCAAGGTGAGTCCTATTTGGATAGTATGAATCCAACATGTTTGTCTTCAAAATATCTGTACTGTCTGGTTCTTTCTCCACCAAATACTCAATTCCTTGTACAGATTTCAAAACTCGGTTTCGTGTTGCAGCAAGACTTAGACTCACCCAAATGATGGTTCTAGATTTGGCATATAGACTTGCTGATGACAACCGATCAGAACATTCATATGCTCCAATTTCTCGATGCGACAACATATTCTGACTGTAACTGTATAATTTCTTGCTTAGACTCTTTTCATGTGAAATTTCCTCCCACATTTCCTTCAGTTCCGTCTTTTCTGATTTTGTGATGTAAGACGTCACATATCGAGCCACAGCAATAGAGTTGTCAGCCACATATTGAAAATCCATGTTAGCATTCCACATGGACAAAATGACTGGGTTGTAGTCATTTATGAATTTGGATTCCTCATTTCCTCTTAGGTTGTATGTATTTTTGGGTGATTTTCTTGTCACAGTATGTCCCAGAGAAGACATAAAATTGTTGACTCTTCCTTTCGATGTTACTTTACATGGAAATGCAAAACGACATTTCGTGTAGAACTTGTCCTTCCTTGGATTTGTATTTTCGACGACAGTATTTCCCACAACGATGGGTTTGAAAGCGTAAAACTTGATGTCTTAAATTGTTTTCTTTTTTTTTTTTTTTTTGGCCTCATTACGCAACAGTTTAAAGTAAGGAAGTTTTCAGGGACCCTTCTCAACTTCGCGGCGTCTCTGAGAGAGGGAACCCCTTACATCCATATACTTGTAAGGAGGAGGGTTCTTGTTTCGGATTGGGAATGAGCTAGCCATTATGGCTACTCTTGCAAGCCTTCCTTAATATTGTTGCGGTAGCGTAATCATTGGACATTGCAGTGGAGTATAATGAGAAATCCAAGTATATTACTACCACAATATATATACGTTATATGTACACACCACAATTTAAATCACCCCTTATGAAACTCTTCCCAAATATCCCAGAATTTATATTTTTTAGAGCCAAACTTCTTATTTTTATCAAGGTTATACACTTTCAAAATTGACGCCAACCATTCATTAGGGGTCGGAGGGACAGGGTTTATCCATTTTACACAAATCTCCCTCCTTGCCAAAAGAATCAGAATGAAAATTAAGTTCTCTTGAGCTTTAGAAAAGGGGCTTACTACATTCATATTTGTGACCCCAAAAATAACTAAGTTCATAATTACAGAAAGTTGTCTTCCCAATACCCCTTCTAAGGTAATACCCACATCTTTCCAGAAACTATCAAGGCTGGGACATCGCCAAAACATGTGTAAGTCATCAGCCATCTCTAAACCACATTTTGGGCAGCTCTTCACTGTGGCTCCGTTCAGTTTGGATAGCCTTTTCGGAGTCCAGTAGGCTCTGTGTGTAGTGAGCAAATGATTTCTTTTGAGAGCAGCAGACGTTACAATCGACCAGCATTTGTTCATAGATACCTGCCATAAGTTGCTTGTATCCAGCGTCGGCAGGTCTTTTCCCCAGATACTCTCTGGAATTCGGAAGTCGTCCTCCCCAGCCGAAATTAGGGCCCAGTACCAGAAGGATATTTCTTTCGAAAATGGTTTTCTCGTCTGCATCTTTATTTCCAGGGAGATATTACCTTTCCTAGTTTCTTTGAGAGACTTACTCCAACTCAATAGTTGGTAATATTTGAATTTCGAAAGAGTGGAGTTTGTACATTGTGATAATATTTCCCATTCAAGAAGTTTATTTTGAAAGAGGAGCTGATCCCATACTGTTATTCCAGCAGATTTTAGAGGGATCGCTAAACTGTCCCTAAGGCAGTCTGGTGTAGTCTGAGAATCCCAAATCGGGGCCTTATCGCTATAGAAGGGGATATCTACTGTAGATCTAACACAATACCACAGTCTAGCGGCTGATTTCAGGACCTTCAATTTAATTTTTTTGAAGAACTTCGGGTGGCCGAATTTATACAAAAAGTGGCTGGTGTTATTTGTTAAATTTTGTAGGAATAATGGATAGTTTTCGTAAGGGCCCAACAGCACTCTACTACTTTTAAATTGGAAGGCCCTGCAGTATTCTAGGAGGTCTGGGCTAGCTATAGCTCCCTGCTCTTTAGTTCTCCTTAGTTTATGCCGAGCAATTCTTGGTTTTTTAGAAGACCATACAAAACTAGATAAATCTCCCTGCATCTTTTTTATCTTTTCTCTATTAAACTCGAGCGGGATAGCGTTAAACATAAAGGTACATTTTGGCAAAATTGCCATTTTTATGATGTTAGATTTGCCCAAGAATGTTAAAGGCAGACCCCTCCATACTTTCAAGAGCTTTTTTACCTCAAGCTCTACCCTATGGAAGTTTATTTGGGTTATTCTATCAATATCCTTTACTAGATCGATACCCAGGTATCTTATTGTTTCTTTACAGAAAGGGGATACAAAATTTTCATTCCAGCTTATAATTTCGGTTTTAGTTTGATTTATCTGGTAACCAGATATCCTCCCAAAAGTTATTAAGGTCTCTTCTGTTGTTTTAAGAGCCTCTTCTAGGTCTGAAGTAAAAATCATGAGATCGTCTGCATAAAGAGCTACTTTCTTATGCCACCCTTGATAACAAAATGGGGAGATTGAAGGTAGATTCCTAAGGCATTCTGCGATTGGCTCAATATAGAAATTAAAAAGCAAGGGGGAGAGGGGACACCCTTGGCGTGTTCCTCTACCTATCAGGATATTATTTGTTAGGTTGCCATTAATTAGTATTTTAGCTCTAGGAGAGTTGTAGATGTTTTCTACAACTTTTACGATGTTATCCCCCAACTTAAACTTCTTTAATACCTCACTTAAGTAGCACCAGTTAACTCTATCAAACGCTTTGGCAGCGTCAATCGTAATTATTGATAGTGGAATTTTCTCTACGATGGCAATGTCAATTGCCACGATCAACTCGTGTGTGAGGTCTTGAAGGTGCCTTCCTGCCACGAAGCCCTTCTGATTAGAGTTTATTATTGACCCCGCGATTTTCCCTAGTCTTTTTGCCAAAATTTGGGTAAAGATCTTGTAATCGCAATTTAGGATGGATATTGGACGATAAGATTCACATCTTTTCGGGTTTTTACCTGGTTTCAAAATGATAGCGATGGTTGCATCATTCCATGACTCTGGGATTCTATCATTATTTATAAAAATCTTATTAAATAGCGCTGTTAATTGGGGAGCCAGAATGTCTTTTAGCCTTATGTAGAATTCATTAGGGAGGGCATCAGGACCTGCTGCTTTACCTCGCTTTAGTTTTTTTATCGCTTGGTCTACCTCCTCTCTTTTTATTTCGCTATTTAAAATTTATTTTTCCTCAGGGGTTAGAACTGGGATGTTCTGTGCATCTAGAAATTTGATTATTTCCTCGATTTTAGGATTACAGTCCTCCGTGTAAAGGTTGGAAAAGAAGGCTGAAAATTCTTCCTTTATTACTTGTTCTTCGGACCCATTTTGAGAGCTGTCTGTTGGATCTATACTACTTATTTTATTTCTAGCTTAATCTGTTTTAAGCTTCCACGCAAGCATTTTTCCGCAACCCTCTCCATATTCATAGTGGGCAAGTTTACTACTTTCCCATCTTTCCTTGATTTTGCCTTCAAGTAATGTTGATAAGTTTTCCTTCAGTTTAAGCCTTTCCTTAATTATGTCTTGGCATCTCGGGGATGATGTATCTATCAAGATCTGTCGATCCAATGTTTTTATATTCTCTTCTATTCTCTGGATCTCTTTTTTTGCCTCCCTTGATTTATATATAGTTAGGCCTCAGATCTTGCCCCTTATTACTGCCTTATATGCCTCCCAGACCGTTTTGGGTAAGGCACTCCCGTTATTGTCCTGGAAATATAGTTCAGTCTCCTGTATAAGTTGGTCAATTAATACAGGGTCTAGGAGAACTGAGCGATCCAGTGTCCATCTCGGAATTGTTATGTCGCTAGTTATTTTTAATGTCATTTGGACAGCCGAATGGTCTGAGAGGTGAGCGGGAAGGTGAATCACATTATCAATTTTTTCTACTAACCCCTGATCTATTAAGAAATAATCGATTCTCGATTGTATACCAAGCTTTTTGTTATTAAAGGTATACCTATCCTGTTTGATGCCCTTCTCTTTCCATACGTCGGTAAGGCTTAAGTCTCTTTTGTATACTCCCAACCATTCTCTCATTTTTGGCAGGCTATCCTGTTTTCCTCTAGGGTTTCGATCTGCTTTTGGATCTAGAATGATATTGAAGTCTCCGCCCAAAATCACAGGAAAATTTACCGAAATCAATTGGGAGTATAGTGATGGTAATGGAGTAGGATCATCTGTGTTAGGTCCATAGCACCCAGCTAAAATAAAAGTGTTATTAAGTATACTAATCTTAGCTAGTGCCCATCTCCCCTTAGAGTCTGTCTCAGATGATAAGATTCTTGCTTTCAAAGATTTTTTTATGAGGATAACAACCCCTTTTATAACGCACTGTTGGTCAGTGCATACATAATCATCGACCCAGTGGAGAGTTTTGATTATCTCCTCCCATTCTTTTTTAAGTAAGTGTGTCTCTTGTAAGATTAAAATTTCGCTATCAATAGATTTTAGATATTCAAAGATTTTCCGTCTCCTGCTCTTAGTTCTTAACCCGTTAACATTGCAAGAAGTTATTTTTATATTCTTTAGGTTCCTTCCCATCTCTATCTGTTAAGTAGCTGAATTCCATTATTAACCAAATGGGTCCTGATTGTCTCCTTTACTTTAATATGAGGACTTTTTTTATATTTTTCCCTACTTTGCTCCCATCCCCTGTGTGTTCCCCCCTCCTCCCTTCTTAAGTGTGCAAAAAACCAATTGTGGTTGTGGTTATATAAAGTAGACAAAAAAAAAGAAAGAAGAAGGCACGGGGAGACACACTCCCTCCCTGGGAAAGCCTCCCTTTCCTTTGGCCTTAATTATAGCCCACTTTGAACCCCGTGCCTGAATTCATAAAAAGAGCTATTTTGAGGGTGCTACTGCTATAGCTGTTACAAAATTCTACTGTTTAAGTTTTGAGTATATAAAGTATGTACAAGTATATTCAGACTAGGAATGGGATTGTATTTGAATTTGATCACGCATCTGCACTAAAAGAGATTCGACTTCTAGAGGATCTTTGATGTTATACATCTTATTCCTCCACATTATCCTGAGTGAGGCTGGGAACTTCATTTGTACTGTTGCCCCGAGAGATTTTAGTTCGGGCATTTTTTGACCCAGCTCCCATTGCCTATCTTGAGTCACTTTCGCAATGTCGGATCGGATCCT
Organism: Lissotriton helveticus; assembly: GCF_964261635.1. Taxonomy (NCBI): domain Eukaryota; kingdom Metazoa; phylum Chordata; class Amphibia; order Caudata; family Salamandridae; genus Lissotriton; species Lissotriton helveticus. The sequence goes on along the minus strand of NC_136063.1, from coordinate 524,464,906 downwards.
AAAGGACCAGTCATCTCTGGTATATGCCCCAATTTTTAGAGCTTCGCTCAGAATCCTCTCTTTAAGATTGAATGATCTAAAGTTCACCAGAATCTTTCTTGGATTATTTCTCTCTTTAGGTTTCCCAAAAGGGTCACGATGTACCCGCTGAATATCGTTTTCCAGATCTAGGGTTTTACTCCATTGGAAATGTTCTTCTATTAGCGATAATATACATTTTTTTATATCCGGCCCTTCCCGTCCTTCCGGAACATTAAGAAATCTCAAATTGGACCTTCTGGACTGGTTTTCTAATGTCTCAAGCTTTTCCTCTATGCTTTTGTCCTTTGCCTTCAAGTCTCTAATATTCCGTTCTGTTGATTCAACTCTCTTAGTCAGGCCCACAGCTTCTGCCTCCACTGTGGAGACTCTCTCATTTAACGCTAATAGTTTTGAGTCCAAAGATTCAAATCTATCATGCAGTTTAATTTGATTTTCCTCTGATATTTTAAATCTGGATGTCATCTCCTCAAACATCCTTTCCATTAACACCTCCATACTGTTTCTAGATTCACTCTGAGGATTGTCAGATTTAGAGTTAGTATTAGTTTCAGTATTAGGAACAGAGATAGTTACGGTATTTTCCGAAATTGAAGAAGAGAACGTAGCTGGACAACTAAGGGCAAATACAGGTACGGTTCCAGAAGAGTCCAGAGATGTGTTTAGTGCTTGACTCAAACTCTGGCAGGGGGATAGCCTCTGGGTTAAGCCCTGAGCTAAAGCCGGCTTCAGTGGCCCTTCATGCTCCTGGTTTTCTTGCTCCCTCCTGGAGACCTCTGCCAGAGAGTTACTTGCGTCGCTCGGGTCACCCAATAGAGCCTCTGTTAATACTGATGAGGCAGAACTTTCCATAGCGGGTTCAGATTGAGCCTTCTCCTGCACTTTGAAATAGGACCTCAAAGAGGGTGTAATTTTTATTTTGGAGTTTTTTTCACCTAGTTCCAGCTTCCCTTCTATCGGCCCCTTTTTATTTAGTGGTTTTCCTTTTTGTATTTTCAGGGCCTTCCGTGAAACTCTCTTTGTAATTCGCGGGATTACAGGATGTTTAAGGACCGGAGGAGCTGTTTTTTTAAGAAATTGCTTGTTCCTTAGACAATAGGAGGATTTTTCCTGCTGTTCAGGTTCCGGAGTAAGTACTTTATCTCCTTTAGTATCAATGTTACCTGTTCTATGGAGATTAGGTGAGACCCGGGTGTGCACTAACAATTCGAAAGATGAGGAAACACTGTCTGAGCTTTCTTTCTCCCCTCTCCACTTTTGCTCCAACAAGCCTCCCTTTGATAGTATATCGGTACTGAAACTGAGAGGGGTGAGGTAGTGTTTTATCTTCCAAGACTCCTATGGGGTAATCCACCAGAATAAGTTTGTCGGGGTCACTTAGTTTGCTCAGGATTCTCAAACTAGGCGTGTCAGCTAATTGCATTGTATTATTAAACTGGGGCCGATATAACTTAATTAAGGACTCCAGGCAGGGCAATTGCGCCTTGAACCATTTGTTTTGCCGGACTTCAAAGCTATCGTAACCCCCAAGAAGCCGAGCCCGACTTCTCAGCACCTCAGCCCCCCTCGCCTTACTTCTAACGAATATCGAAAAAGGGCTTACTGCTCTCCTGCAGTTTTGCCGAGCCTGCACTGCTGCCTCCCACTTACTGGCGTCTGCGCCTGTGTAGAGCGCCGATTCACCGATGAGATGGCTCCGCTTCAGAGCACGAGAGCTCAATGCCTCTGCTTCATCAGCGGGGGCGGGGGCTTGGGTGCCGAAAGGAATCAACATAGGGAGACCGAAGACCGAAGAAACACTGTGTAAGCACCCTACCACTTTCAGTAACGCACACAGTGGGAGATAGGTGAGTTTCTATCGCGCACGCTGCTCCACTCAGAGACTCGGAGGTTTTGCGTTGATGTCTAAGCGGAGAAAAGACATATCCCACTACCGTGAGAGAGACTCGAGTACCTCAGGGACTTTGTCGTGTCGTAACTAGCTAATCGTTTTTAGTTCTTAATCTTCAATAGCAGTAGCATCCTCTTCATACGGCGTCATCCCATAGCTCAGGCACGGAGCTCCCGACCGGTTTCAGCAGCCGGCCGCCATCTTTTCATTAAATTGTTTTCTTCTGTACTTTTCGGAACAGCACATGTAGAATACTGCTCAATGAAACTCATCACTTTCTCATCTGAATCTGTTCCAAATTTTGGTGCATCTTTTATCCATAGCAGCATATGTATATCAGGAGCACCTCTTGCTTGATACTCCTTTGTCCAAAAGAAATCAAACACCTCTCCAAGCGGAGGATTTTTTTTGTTTGTAATAAAAGACATCATAGCTACAAACCTATGATTGAAATACCTGCATACATTAACTGGATCCAAAGAGCACAGTTCTCCAGGTGTCTTGTATTCAATATTTTCAATGTTTTTATTTTTCTCTCGTAGAAATTCAAGTAAGTCTTCCCAAGCATACTCAGCACAGCTAAGAGTGAGGAACCATGTAGGAGTTCCTAAGTTTCTTAGCATACATTTCAATTCCCCATGACGACGGTACCAATACTCGTTAGTACCACGCTGACATGCCATGAGATTAATTAGCTGAGATTCCAAAACACTGTCTTGCAGTTTCACTTTATCCATAAAATCCCTTGCCGAAACAGTTTGTAGATGTGTTCCACTTTTCAGTATATGGTTTACTGCATAGGAAAGTCCAGACAAGTCACTCTCAAACAGTAGATGGAACAAATATGGAATGCTTTGACGAAACCTTGGATCTTCTGCATATAATCTTGAAGTCCGGTATTCAGATGCAGGAATTTGAACAGGTCGGTCGTCATATCGTCCACCTTCACCTGTTGGAAATAACTGTGGAAAACAACGAGCTTCCAAACTTTCTTCCCATACACTAATGGGACTTCCTTCTGCTTTTTTCATCTGAAACAAGTCAATAGCATTCCCCATTACTTCTTTGGAATGCAATGGGTGAACACTATAATGTTCATGAATTTCTTCACTTCTAGAGACATCAACTTTTTCTATTTGCCCAGCAGAGACATCAGTGTCCTCTTCTACAGTTGTTTCTTCTTCTCCCACATACGCATTTCTATAGTACTGATTATTTTTTACCAAATACAACGTTGCCTTCTTGACTTTCCTAACATCCACTAATTCTTGCCAGATTTTCTCACTTTTTGTCGGAACACCATTAACTAGAATAACCAGAGGTTCCTCTTCTACTTTTTCAACACCAATTGTATCAATATTTTTCTAAAAATCTAGAGGCAAATAAACAACTCTTCCCTTTAATCCTCTCTGTAAATCTGAAGGAGGCAATTTGCCTGTCTTAGGCTCCATGCGAACAATAGCCTGAAAAGGATGTAATGATATAAAGATTAGGGAGATACCCTGATTTACGAAAAAAGGAATGGGTATAAGGTAAAACACAAGCGTAAAGGTTTCCCTTTTCCTAGTTATGGGTGATAGATCGGACTGTTTGAGCAGTCTATCTATCGGGTTTTAATTACCAAATACTCCTCGGAGTATAATTCAGTATGAGGCACCCCACATGGTAACAAATTCACAAATGAAAACTAAAAAATATATCAGTCATACATTTTTCAACATTGTAAATGAAATACTGAATTGCATTATTAGTAAATCATTGATTAGTCTAGAGGTCAAGTAATCAGGTACTAGGGTTTATGTTGATAAAATTATTGCATTTATTGTTATTCTTATAGCAAAGGAGGATGTTGTGCAATCATTAATGTTACATAAAAACAGATTATCACATTCAATTTATTAAAACATGAACACACAATGAATTATTAAAGGTTACAACAAGAAAAAAGCACAATAACTGTTGACGTGGCGTTTCGGTGACCTGGCTTGTACACCTTCTTCAGGACAATGCTTTTTATGGTTAAAAACAATCTATGTGAGAAAATATAATTAAAAAGTTTTGTTAGCTAAACAATCTAGTACAAGATAACCTAATATTACTTGACACTCTTCACATTATAGTTCGTTAAATCACATGGTACATAAGCATTTCATCTCATTGCTAATCACTTTTGTCCCTGTAGTCAGATATGCAGTATCGTGATTTATTTTATTATCTCGTTGGCACAGTTATGACATGTCCCCTGGACTCGAGAGACTAATGAGCAGTTGTCATAAAAATAGTTAAAACACATAAGGGCCGATTAGGATGGCGGTTTTTCCGCATCCTCCGGGCCGGCGGAAGTGTCCGCCGGCCTGGAGGATGCGGAAAAACCGCGGCGGAGACTCCAAAGACCCACCGCCAAATTAGGATGGCTGGTGGTTCTGATAATCTGTCCGCCGCTTTTCCGCCGCGGTCGGAAGGCGACCGCGGCGGAAAAGCACTAACATGTCTGGCGGTGTCTATCAGACACCGCCAGGCATATTAGGATGTCTGAAAATATATGCTTTTCCGCGGCGGCTTTACCGCTGTGGAAAAGCATACGGACCTTCACTTTGGGGGCCCGTTGCGGGCCCCCTGGGTGAAGGTGGGGTGGGGGGTGCACATGGGGGGTACCTATGGTACCCCCCTGCATTTGCGTGCACAATGCAGCAGGCACCGCGCGGTGCCTGCCGCTTTGTGCACGCAAATGCTGTGCATGGATTTTTTACATTGCGGCGGATGCAGCTTGAAGCTGCACCCGCCGCAATGTTAGTGATAGAGGATGTGACCGCCACCCTGGCGGTCACATCCTAATCTGATCGGAGGGAACGCCGCAGCCCATGCGGACGTTCCCTCCTCCTCAGGGGTCGCGGACGGACTCAAGTCCGTCCGCGATCCTAATCGACCCCATAGTTTGAGTCTTCTAATATTTGTTACCCCGTGGTGCCTCATATTGTGGTCCACTCTAAACTCAAACAGTTAAGAGGTGGATAAAATACTCACTTAAAGTCATATAATGACTCTGCTGTATTCTTGGTGGTTAGTCATAGCTATGTCCTACTATCCAGCCTTTCAGCATCTTGAAGGCAGATGTGGTTGTACTCAGATGTGTTGTGGAAATGAAATGGCAGTTTGAAAGTAGGAGTTTAGAAGTGGTTGAGATTCAGTGCACTTGAAAAAGAAGAAATGATTGGTGGCTTCTGATAATTTAAGATTGAAAACTAGGGTGCATCCTACTGTTTTTTTAAAGTAATAATACTATTGGTTTAGAAAAAGTCATTGAAAAGAACATCGCACAGGATAAGCTGGAATATTGAGAAGTCAAACACACTTGCTGGTTTGGTTTGCAACATTGAGAGATGAACTTTTACCTTTTGAGTTCAGATAGGTGTTCTATGGAGAGTTGCCATGATAATAGGCAGAGAGAGCAGTGGGGTGATGGGTGAAGAAAAGGTGAGATTGAAAGTGTTTGAATGTTGAACCAATTAAAATGTTAGTTTGGTTTTGAATTTGTGTGGGAAGAAATTTCATTGGTTATGTTCTTAGATATGTGTGAAAAATGAGAGGTAATCAGGGCCATTTGTGGTTGCAGTGTCCGAGGTACATTTCCGAGATTCTGCTGACGAAAATCTGGTGTAATTTTGGCACTGTTCTCAATCTTCAAAAGCATTTTTAAAGGTGAGTTATTAATTTGTGAGGGAATATATGTTGTGTATTTTAAGTTAATAATAAAAATGAGTTGCAATGTGGAAGTTACTCACTCTCCCTCTCTTTCACTGTCTCTCGCTGTCTTCCTTTCTGTCCAACAGTGTTCTTTTTCCTTCTTCGGTTTCTCTATAAATCCTGCTGGCATAAAGCAATGCTGCAAATTGGAAATGTATTTTGAAAATGACCCCGGTTTCTGCACGGTATTGTAGCGCTGAAATAGATAGGATGTGTTCTGTCTTTTAATTGTTTTAGTGTGGTAAATAGGTTTTGGTAAAAAGTTTGGTTTTAAAATTTTTGTCCAGGATCACACTGAGTGTCTGTGTAAATTCAAGATTTATATTTGCACCTTTTACTATAATCTCTCCTGTCTCTTTTCACAGTCTATCTCCCTCTGGTTATACTATTTTCTTTCATAAAAATATTGTGTCTTATGTTTGGATGCAATGCTGGCAAAAAGTAATGCTGCAAAGTGGAAATGTATTTTGGAAATGAGTCAGGTTTCTGCATTGTAATGTAGTGGTCATTTATATGGTGCCATGTCACCCTCTGCCTCCGCCATCTCTCCCTTTGCCTGTGCCATCTAACCCTCTGCCTGTGCCATGTCTCTCTCTGCCTGCGCCATCTTACCCTCTGCTTGCGCCATGTTTCTCTCTGCCTGTGCCATCTCTCCCTATGCCTGCGCCATGTCTCTCTCTGCCTGCAGCATCTCACCCTCTGCTTGCGCCATCTCACTCTCTGCCTGCGCCATCTTACCCTCTGCCTGCGCCATCTCTCCCCCAGCCTGCGCCATCTCACCCTCTGCATCTGCCATGTCTCTCTCTGCCTGTGCCATCTTACCCTCTGCTTGCGCCATCTCACTCTCTGCTTGCGCCATCTCACTCTCTGCTTGCACCATCTCACCCTCTGCCTCCACCATCTTTCCCTTTGCCTGTGCTATCTCACCCTTTGCCATGTTTCTCTCTGCCTTGGCCATCTTATCTTCTGCTTGCGCCATCTCACTCTCTGCCTGCGCCATCTCACTCTCTGGCTGCGCCATCTGTCCCTACGCCTGTGCTATATCTCCCTCTGCCTGCGCCTTCTCTCCCTTTGCCTGTGCCATCTCTCCCTCCACCTGCAGCATCTCTCCCTCGGCCTGTGTAATCTCTCTCTCTGCCTGCGCCATCTCACCCTCTGCCTGCGCCATCTCACCCTCTGCCTGCACCATCTCACCCTCTGGCTGCACTTTCTCCCGTCCGCCTGCATTATCTCTCCCCTCTGCCTGCACCATTTCACCTTCTGCCTGCGCTATGTTACCCTCTACCTGTGCCATCTCATCCTGTGCCTGTGCCATCTCTCCCTCTGTCTGTGCCATCTCTCCCTCGGCCTGCACCATCTCTTCCTCTGCCTGCGTCATCTCCCCTTTGCCTGCACCATCTCTCCCTCTGTCTTCGCCATCTCTCCCTCTGCCTGCGCCATCTCACTCTCTGCCTGCACCATCTGTTCCTCAGCCTGCGCCATCTCAATTATTATCATGTATTTTTAATTGTAAACAGCTCCTTTCTAAGATCAAGGATGAGCACAGTGTCATCAGCATACCACATGATGTTGAAATTATGATAGCTTACTGGTTGTTTAAACTACCAAGACTCCCCTTTTCACTGTGTATTGTGTCTCATGTTTGTATGTAATGCTGGCAAAAAACGAATGGTGCGTATTGGAAATGTATTTTGGAAATGAGTCAGGTTTCTGCATTGTAATGTAGTGGTCATTTATATGGCGCCATGTCACCCTCTGCCTCCGCCATCTCTCCCTTTGCCTGTGCCATCTCACCCTCTGCCTGTGCCATGTCTCTCTCTGCCTGCGCCATCTTACCCTCTGCTTGCGTCATGTTTCTCTCTGCCTGCGCCATCTCTCCCTCTTCCTGTGCCATGTCTGTCTTTGCCTGCGCCATCTCACTCTCTGCTTGCACCATCTCACGCTCTGGCTGCGCCATTTCACTCTCTGCCTGTGTCATCTTTACCTCTGCCTGCACCATCTCTCCTTCCGTCTGCACCATCTCTCCCTCGGCCTGCGTCATCTCTCTCTCTGCCTGCGCCATCTCATTCTCTGCCTGTGCCTTCTCTCCCTCTGCCTGCGCCATCTCACCCTCTGCCTGCACCATCTCCCCTCCGCCTGCATCATCTCTCCCCTCTGCCTGCACCATTTCACCCTCTGCCTGCGCTATGTTACCCTCTACCTGTGCCATCTCATCCTGTGCCTGTGCCATCTCTCCCTCTGCCTGCACCATCTCTTCCTCTGCCTGCGTCATCTCCCCTTTGCCTGCACCATCTCTCCCTCTGTCTTCGCCATCTCTCCCTCTGCCTGCGCCATCTCACTCTCTGGCTGCACCATCTGTTCCTCAGCCTGCGCCATCTCAATTATTATCATGTATTTTTAATGGTAAACAGCTCCTTTCTAAGATCAAGGATGAGCACAGTGTCATCAGCATACCACATGATGTTGAAATTATGATAGCTTACTGGTTGTTTAAACTACCAAGACTCCCCTTTTCACTGTGTATTGTGTCTCATGTTTGTATGTAATGCTGGCAAAAAACGAATGGTGCGTATTGGAAATGTATTTTGGAAATGAGTCAGGTTTCTGCATTGTAATGTAGTGGTCATTTATATGGCGCCATGTCACCCTCTGCCTCCGCCATCTCTCCCTTTGCCTGTGCCATCTCACCCTCTGCCTGTGCCATGTCTCTCTCTGCCTGCGCCATCTTACCCTCTGCTTGCATCATGTTTCTCTCTGCCTGCGCCATCTCTCCCTCTTCCTGTGCCATGTCTGTCTTTGCCTGCGCCATCTCACTCTCTGCTTGCACCATCTCACGCTCTGGCTGCGCCATTTCACTCTCTGCCTGTGTCATCTTTACCTCTGCCTGCACCATCTCTCCTTCCGTCTGCACCATCTCTCCCTCGGCCTGCGTCATCTCTCTCTCTGCCTGCGCTATCTCATTCTCTGCCTGCACCATCTCTCCCTCTGCCTGCCCCATCTCACCCTCTGCCTGCACCATCTCCCCTCCGCCTGCATCATCTCTCCCCTCTGCCTGCACCATTTCACCCTCTGCCTGTGTTATGTTACCCTCTACCTGTGCCATCTCTCCTTTGCCTGTGCCATCTCACCCTCTGCCTGTGCCATGTCTCTCTCTGCCTGTGCCATCTTACCCTCTGCTTGTGTCATGTTACCCTCTACCTGTGCCATCTCTCCTTTGCCTGTGCCATCTCACCCTCTGCCTGTGCCATGTCTGTCTTTGCCTGCACCATCTCACCCTCTGCTTGCGCCATCTCTCCCTCTGCCTGTGCCATGTCTGTCTTTGCCTGCGCCATCTCACTGTGTGCTTGCGCCATCTCACTCTCTGCCTGTGACATGTCTCTCTCTGCCTGCGCCATCTTACCCTCTGCTAGCGCCATCTCACTCTGTGCTTGTGCCATCTCACTCTCTGGCTGCGCCATCTCTCCGTCTGCCTGCGCCATCTCACCCTCTGTCGGCACCATCTCTCCCTCTGTTTGCGCCATATCCCCTCTGCCTGTACCATCTCTCCCCTCTGCCTGCAGCATCTCTGCCTCTGCCTGCGCCATGTTTCTCTCTGCCTGCGCCATCTTTCCCTCTGCCTGTGTCATGTCTGTCTTTGCCTGTGCCATCTCACCCTCTGCTTGCGCCTTCTTACTCTCTGCCTGCGCCATGTCACCCTCTGCCTGCGCCATCTCTCCTTCTGCCTGTGCCATGTCTGTCTTTGCCTGCGCCATCTCACCCTCTGCTTGCGCCATCTCACTCTCTGCCTGCACCATCTCACCTTCTGCTTGTGCCATCTCACCCTCTGGCTGCACCATCTCCCCTCCGCCTGCATCATCTCTCCCCTCCGCCTGCACCATTTCACCCTCTGCCTGCGCTATGTTACCGTCTACCTGTGCCATCTCTCCCTTTGCCTGTGCCATCTCACCCTCTGCCTGTGCCATGTCTCTCTCTGCCTGCGCCATCTTACCCTCTGCTTGCGTCATTTTTCTTTGAGGCTTTGAGGCCCACAGGAATCAATGTCAATTACCGAATCGGTAAATACCGATTCGGTAAAATTACCGAATTTACAAGGGGGACACTGTTGCACCCCTGATTCTGGCTTGTGTGCAATGTGACACACATACATGCCCTTAGGGCATGTATGTGTGCCACATGGCACCGGTGTACATGCACAGATGTGCATGCACACAGAAATTCATTATTTACCACCAAGTATTATTTATTGGTAAATAATGAATTCCTAAGGGCCTGTGGCACTGTTTTCAGTGCCACCTACATCTGGATTTACAGAATCGGTAAATTTACTGATTCTGCATTTTACCAAATCGGTAAATATACCGAATCTGTAACTTTACCGATTCTGTAAAGTTAGGCCCCCTACATCTCAAACTCCAAATACCGACCGGTATTTGGCGACCTACATCTGGCCCATAGTTCTTTTTTTGACCAGTAGAGGTAGTTCTAAAAAGAACTGGGTTTTTTTTTGGGGGGGGGAGGTTGATTTGCTGCAAAAACTGTGAAAAAATGAACTTTTTAAACAAAACAATTGTTCAACAGGAACAAACAGCTACAAAAAAAAGAAAAAATTAATGGGAGCAGCTGTGCCTCCTAGTCTTCTCAAGAATAACTTCTGTGGACTGTTGCCCATAAACAATTAATTGGTTGCAATGAATGCAACAAATCATTAGATTCCTAAATTCAGGCTGGATGTTTGGAACCATGGTAGATGGAAGTGGTGGTGGTGGTGCTGATGAAGTGCTTGGAGCAGAGCCCTGCTCCTTCTCTGACCTTCGCACTACAGCTCTCGCCCAATTGTTGGGGTGGATGTTCTCCATATGGCGTTCCATGCTGTAAGTGCCAAACGAATATTTCTTATTCGGATTACCCCTAGATAGTACTGCTTCACATATCTTACATGTGACAAGTGGAGCGTTCACTTTTTTAAACCTTCAGGGAAGGTAAAAAACATCCATACAATGGATTCCTTTTTTTTTGGTAGGCCGTGGCTGTTCTTCTACAAAGTCTTCAGATGAAGATGAAGAATGATCAGATTCCTGTGGAAGTACAGCCATTTGGAGTTGTTTCTCTGAAGCCCAGGAGCTAAAGAAAAAAGATGCTCCTTCTCTGAAAGTCAAAAAAGAATGATTAACATGGGAGGGGTCTTTCAATAATTGAAGTAGGAAGTATTATAAACCAATAGAATGTCTTGTTTTAAGGTCACATGGTTGGACGTAATCTTACGGTGCGCTCACGGAGCGTTTACGGAGCGCTTACGTAATCTCGCGATGCGTTTACGATTTATTTACGGAGCACTTACGTCATCTTACGAGGCGCTTACGTGGGACGCACCCTCGCGACATTCGTAATTGCTTTAATAACGTAATATACGGCCTTTAAAAGTTTAAAATAAACATTTTCTTCATTATCCAACATAATATGTACCTTTACATTGTACAATAAATACGTAGCTATAACGTTTTTAAGTTTATAAAACTTTTGGGGGTAAGCGCTCGAAGCATTTACGGTGCGCGGAAGGAGCTCTCACGATGCGTGCACATGCAACGTACCCTCGCGAGATTTGTAATTACTTTAAAAAGTAATATACTGTTCTTAAAAGTTTAAAAAAAACATTTTCTTCATTATAGCAGATATTGTCTACCTTTAAAATGTACTTTAAATCGTAGATATTACATTTTTGGAATTAAAAAAACTTTCGGGGGTAAGCGCACAGAAAGTTAACGGTGTGCTTGCGGAGCTCTCACGGTGCGCGGACCTTGTAATCATATTAAAAAAAAAAAGTTTGAAAATAAAAAAAATATTTTTGTACTTTGTTATATAATTATTTAACTATAAAATGTGAAATATAAAGAAGGGAAAAATAATATGTAAATAGTATTTATTAAAAAAAGAAAAATTTGTATAAAAAGTTTTTTTTTGAATAATTAGTAAATTTAAAAATTATCTTTTACAAAACCTTTGAAATTCACTGAAAAAACCATAGGTTTCACACACGTTATAGTTAGGAATTAGCATTTAAAAAACCTTGCAAATTCACAGAAAAAACCATAGGTTTCAAACAAGTTATAGTTAGGAATTAGCATTTAAAAAACCTTGCAAATTCAGTGAAAAAACCATAGGTTTCACACATGTTATAGTTAGCTGGACATTTCACTCATACAAAACCATTGAAATTCACCCGTTATAGTTAATCCAGCTAACTATAACTCGCGCGCCCGCAATGCACTGCTAATGACGTCACATATTACATCACTCATGACATGGTCAGTGACATCACTCATGACATCACTGATATATAATATATATAAATATATATATATATATATATATATATATATATATATATATATATATATATATATATATATATATATATATATATATATATATATATATATATATTACCTACTGGCGGTCGCCAGTAGGTATATATAGTTAGGATTTTTTCTCTATGGGATTTTTGAAAATTCTATGTCTAATAACTTTGGCGTTTGTGGACGGAATTGGCAGAAATTTTCAGGAAAATGGCACATTTTGTTTCTGAGCAGCCCTTAAAAATTTGGGGGGGGTTCGTCAAGGGGGGGCCGAGAAAAAAGGGGGGTCCCAAACATGTTTTTAACTTTGAGTTTTCCATAGGGCGGTTGGCCTCACTTTTAGCCCGAACGGCTGAATGGATTTGCACGAAACTTGGCAAAATTGTAGGGACTGGTAGCCCGATGTGCCTTTTGTAGGTCTCAATATATGTGCTCCAGTGGATTTTGAGAAATTAACGTTTAAAAAAAGATATATATCTGTAACAGCGGACCGGGCAGCGCTCCAGTACGCGTACTTTTCGCGCAACGGAGCTTTGTGAAGCGAAGCTGATTGGTTCTCCGGCGTCTGTAAACATTCCAAACAGTCCGTAGCGGCCGCCATCTTGTCTCTCGGTAGGATCGAGAGACAAGCGGAGGCCAAACCGAAGGGGCAAATGACCTTAAGGGGGCATAGTAGATCCTCCCTGACCGTTTAGGTTTGATGTGGAGGTTTTAAAAGGGCCCCGCGGGGCAAAAAAAAAAAAAATAATAATAATCGAACAGCTGAATGGATTTGCACGAAACTTGGCAAAATTGTAGGGACTGGTAGCCCGATGTGCCTTTGCTAGATCTCAATATATGTGCTCCAGTGGATTTTGAGAAATTAACGTTCAAAAAAAGATATATATCTGTAACAGCGCACCGCTTCGCATACTTTTCGCGTTACGGAGCTTTGCGAAGCGAAGCTGATTGGCTCTCCGGTGTCTGTAAACATTCCAAACAGTCCGTAGCGGCCGCCATCTTGTCTCTCGGTAGGATCGAGAGACAAGAGGAGGCCAAAGCGAAGGGGCAAATGACCATAAGGGGGCATAGTAGATCATCGCTGACCCCCTAGGTTTGATGTGGAGGTTTTAAAAGGGCCCCGCGGGGCAAAAAAAATAAATAATAATAATAATCGAACGGCTGAATGGATTTGCACGAAACTTGGTAAAATATTAGGGACTGGTAGCCCGATGTGCCTTTGCTAGGTCTCAATATATGTGCTTCAGTGCATTTTGAGAAATTAACGTTCAAAAACAAGATATATATCTGTAACAGCGCTCCGCTTCGCGGAGATAAAATTATATCTGTATTACCTAGCTGTTGCTAACACCAGTTAGCGACGGCTAGTAGGAGATAGCGACCATCTTGGGCCCCACTTTGCATGTGAGTGATATTTATCACTAATGACATGCAAAGTGGGCATGCCAAGATGTTAGCGACTGGAAACAGTCGCTAACATCGCTATCTCCTATTATCAACTTTTGGAAATATTCGAGATAAGCGCGAATATCTCCAAAAGCTAGCACCTTCCCTGAGCAGTTCTTAGCCATGTTATCCAATGGGAGGTGGATAACATGGCTAAGAGCATTAGCTCGGTAATGCATGAATATCGCTGAGTTTTCAGCGATATTAATGCATTGCGGTCGTTTTTTATCGTATTTGCGATAAACCTTGATAATAGCAAGGTTTATCTGCGATAATTTCTGACGGTAAAAAAATCGTTGCTAAGCATCGTTAGGGATAAATATCGCTTAACTTTGGTAATATGCCCCAACGTCTGTTAACGTTCGATTCGAAGGAAATCAGGAAGTGTTGAAAAACATTGTCTGCGCCATCTTGTCTTTTTTCAAATGCCACACTTTTGTCGTGCACGGCAGCCATTTTAGATGCCTTGACCAGACCCACTCTGTGCACGCTGTCGATCCTTAGCATGGCTCCCCACCCTCGCAAGCATCTCCCCAAGGCAGTGGTCACCCCCGCTCTCTGTCTTATGCATGGGTAATAAACCTCCCCCCATCTGCGCTGCTCTTCCCTGAGAATCACACCCTGTGCCCGCCCGACACCTCCCTTTCGCCCTATTCACTACCGCACCCTCTGACACTCCTTTTCCTCTGTGTCCGATTGTCCAGGCTGGTCCTAGGGTATCAGCTAGCCCTGCAGATGTAGTTTATGGCCACAGCTGTAAAGAATCACCCCTCTTCAAAGGAGTTATAGTAGATCAAGGCCCACACTCGATGAGATCCGTCACAGCAGAAGCGTTGCTATTATCTGAAAACCATCCTGTATTGTGATTGGGGAGGGGACCGAGCCTGAAGCGGAAGATTCCAGGGATGACTCTTTGTACATCAAAGTTTTTACAATTATGTGTCACATTAAAAATATATAACACTCCGACAAAGTAGTAAGATTATAAAACTTTAATAATTTATAAATATATACAAGAAAACAAAAATAGTAATAACATATAAACATTTTTAGGGAAAAACAACGAAGTAGCGGTCGGCTGTGCGAATAGTCCCAACGCAGCACAACGTCCAGATTTCCGGCGTGGGGCGTCGCGGGGGGTGGGTCATCAGTAGCAAACTGTTGTGCGAATAGTTCCAAGGCAGCAGAACGCGTTGAAATCTAGATGACACGAAAGTGATGTCTAGTAAGTTGCCACCCAGCAAATAACGGCGTGGGGCGTCGCGGGGGGTGGGTCATCAGTAGCAAACTGTTGTGCGAATAGTTCCAAGGCAGCAGAACGATGGCACCAAGGTGATGTCCAGTAAGTTGCCGCACTGGTTTTGGTATCCTACAATGCTGCTCCGAATAACGGCGTGGGGCGCCCCGGGGGAGGCGGCGTGAACGGGCCTCTCCAGGTGGAGTGTCATCTGTTGTAGTGGGGCGCCCCTTTACCATTTCAGTTGCCATTCCGTTCGTTTTTGGTCCACTGTGTCAAAAGCCGCAATTCAGCTGAGTTGCGCCCACTCTTGCGGTGCAGCGATAGGCGGCTGTCACAGGACTCTCAAAATGGCGGCAGGCTGTTTCCTTTTTGGGCCTGGTCCACTGAAATGGCCCTGGGACACCTTGGAAATCGGACGCTTGTCTGCTAGGTCTTGGACCCCATTCTCGAAAGCGTCCCCTCCGCCTTGAGAATTCATCAAAAGTTTTGGGAGCCCCGACTCCTGCAGGCTTCTGGTGGGGAGCGGCTGCCATGATTGCTCGCGGAATGACCACGACGGAGCTACGAGATGGTGGTGCTCTCATGCTGACGCCAGCTTCAGTCTGAAACATCCAGAAACAAGGTGGGGCTTTCATCGTTTGGGAAAAAAAAAAGTTTTCATCCAATGAAAAGTGTTGTTTTTAGGTCATATGATCAAGCCTTCCATCATTAGGAAACCAAAAGTAAAATGAACCAATGAAAAGTTTTATAAACAAGTCACATGACCTGTTATGCGGCATAGGGTATAAAATGCAGAGAAAATACGTTGGCACGTGAGGCGGCGTCAGTAGCGGACCGATGTGCGAATAGGCCGAAGGCAATACAACGCGCCAAGATCCGGATGGTACCGAGATGGTGTCCAGCAAGTTGCAGCACTGGTGTGGCCATCCTACAATGCTGAAAGTCGGCGTGGGGCGCCCCGTTGGCCTGTGAGTTTGCGTCAGTAGCGGACCGATGTGCGAATAGGCCGAAGGCAGCACAACGCGCCAAGATCCGGATGGCACCGAGGTGGTGTCTAGTAAGTTGCCGCACTGGTGTGGCCATCCAACAATGCTGAAAGTCGGCGTGGGGCGCCCCGTTGGCCTGTGAGTTTGCGTCAGTAGCGGACCGATGTGCGAATAGGCCGAAGGCAGCACAACGCGCCAAGATCCGGATGGCACCGAGGTGGTGTCTAGTAAGTTGCCGCACTGGTGTGGCCATCCTACAATGCTGAAAGTCGGCGTGGGGCGGCCCGTTGGCCTGTGAGATGGCGTCAGTAGCGGACCGATGTGTGAATGGGGCCGAAGGCAGCGCAACAATATTTTCGGAATAGAAGACACCACTAGGCGCTGAGATGCCAAGATCCGGATGGCACCGAGGTGGTGTGTAGCAAGTTGCCGCACTGGTGTGGCCATCCTACAATGCTGAAAGTCGGCGTGGGGTGCCCCGTTGGCCTGTGAGTTTGCGTCAGTAGCGGACCGATGTGCGAATGGGGCCAAAGGCAGCGCAACAATAGTTTCTGACTGACACCACAAGGCGCTGAGATGCTAAGATCCGGATGGCACCGAGGTGGTGTCATAGTTGAGAGTTCTGAGCAGCGGTTGTAACACTGTCTGAAGCTTATTTGCAGCTGCTGCAGCTTCACTACGCGTCAAGATCCGGATGGCACCGAGGTGGTGTCTAGTAAGGTGCACTGGTGTGGCCATCCTACAATGCTGAAAGTCGGCGTGGGGCGCCCCGTTGGCCTGTGAGTTTGCGTCAGTAGCGGACCGATGTGCGAATAGGCCGAAGGCAGCACAACGCGCCAAGATCCGGATGGCACCGAGGTGGTGTCTAGTAAGTTGTCGCACTTCTGTGGCCATCCTACAATGTTGAAAGTCGGCGCGGGGCGCCCCGTTGGCCTGTGAGATGGCGTCAGTAGCGGACCGATGTGCGAATGGGGCCAAAGGCAGCGCAACAATATTTTCTGATTTGAAGACACCACAAGGCGCTGAGATGCCAAGATCCGGATGGCACCGAGGTGGTGTCTAGCAAGTTGTGGCACTGGTGTGGCCATCGTACAATGGTAAAAGTCGGCGTGGGGCGCCCTGTTGGCCTGTGAGATGGTGTCAGTAGCGGACTGATATGCGAATGGGGCCAAAGGCAGCGCAACAATATTTTCTGACAGACACCACAAGGCGCTGAGATGCCAAGATCCGGATGGCACCGAGGTGATGTCTAAGTTGCGGACTGATGTGCGAATGGGGCCAAAGGCAGCGTAACAATATTTTCTGTATGGAAGATACCACTAGGCGTTGAGATGCCAAGATTCGGATGGCACCGAGGTGATGTCTAGCAAGTTGCTGTACTGGTGTGGTCATCCTACAATGCTGAAACTCGGCGTGGGTCGCCCCATTAGCCTGTGAGATGGCGTCAGTAGCGGACCGATGTGCGAATAGGCCGAAGGCAGCACAACGCGCCAAGATCCGGATGTCACCGTGGTGGTTTCATAGTTGAGAGGCACTTCATCTGCAGTGGGGCGCCGAGATCCGGATGGCACCGAGGTGATGTCTAGCAAGTTGCTGTACTGGTGTGGTCATCCTACAATGCTGAAAGTCGGCGTGGGGCGCCCCATTAGCCTGTGAGATGGCGTCAGTAGCGGACTGATGTGCGAATGGGGCCAAAGGCAGCGCAACAATATTTTCTGAAGAGAAGACACCAAAAGGCGCTGACATTCCAAGATCCGGATGGCACCGAGGTGGTGTCTAGCAAGCTATGCAGTTGAGTTGTGTGCGCACTTGCGGCGAATAGGTCGAAGGCAGCATAACAATGTTTTCTGAATAGAAGACACCACAAGGCGTTGAGATTCGGTTACCACCGAGGTGATGTCTAGCAAGTTGCCGCACTGGTGTGGCCATCCTACAATACTGCTCCGAATAACGGCGTGGGGTGCCCGAAGGGGGGGTGGGGGGGGAGCCGGCGTGAATGGGCCTTCCTAGGTGGAGGCTCGTCTGCTGTAGTGGGGCGCCCCTTTACCGTTTCAGTTGCCATTCAGCTGAGTTTCGGCTGCTCTTGATGCTACAGCGACAGGCGGCTGCAAGAGGACTCTCAAAATGGCGGCCTGTTCTTTGGATTTGGGCCTGGTCCACTAAAATGGCCCTGGGACACCTTAGAACTCGGACGCTCGATTTTTTTTTCCTTTCCTGTACATGCAAAAAAAGGTAAATGCCCGGTACGTTACACGCTTCATCTGCCACGATGAACTCTCCAGAGGAACCGAAAAAATATATAGTTGTGGTAACTATACCATGCATCGTCATATGGAGAGGTGGCACCAATTAATTATAGTGCTGCATAAAAGAGAGATTTGGAGGAGAACCCCTGACCTGCTAGTACATTCATCAAAGAAGTGGCACTGAGAGCTTCAGAGGCAAGGGAAACGGTCCCAAATATTTAGAAGAACTTTGGAAAGATTAAAATGACATGTTTAGATTGTGGCAAATTAATTTCATGTGGACAGATGAGTGTTACTATAATAAATACAGCATATGAACATCATCATAGTCGATGGTTGGTAGAGACATTTTGACTATATCCTGGACCTGCCCGTCCTCGCCCAAAATGGCGCCGGAATAAATGGGACTCGTAACTCCTTGTTGTGTACTGGTTGCAGAACCTTGAAATCACGAGATATGTATGCAGTTTTGAAGCACATGGCGGGCGGGGACGAGAATTGATTGAATATTTCGACATCCCTATTGATATTAAGTTCTGATGTGTTATTGATTACTGTACTGTTGAAAGTTCGAATTAACGTCACCCATGGTACTTGCCCGCAAATGTATATCTAGATAATTTTATTGTAACTGGCCCTGTCGTATTTTAATTATAAAATGTACATCCACCGATTCCGTAACTGTTAGACACCTTAGTTCTTGCAACCTAATGGCCCGCCCGTTACGTTCCTCTACAGTGTAAATGTCTATTCATCATATATGATTACAGTTTGCTCCGTGGCAGGCCCACGTGGTTATAGGCTCGTATTTGTATAATGAAATTTTCACAATAAAGGTTTTTAAAAGAAAACATGGTAGTAGTATATACATTGGTAAAGTTTTTAATAATAGTCACTGTTTTAGAATCATTAAAAGGCAAGTGAAATAAAGCAGACCAATTACATGAAGGGTAAAAGGTATAATACAAAGGAACGCAGTAAAGATAAATGGTCAAGGGCTGTTGTGTTTTCTATTCCTGCAACATAAAGTGATCGATAAGAATCTCATATTCAGGCGTATCGGCGACTAAGACAGCAGGTCGACCCTTTTTTGCTCAACGGCTCCGTCATGGGACGAAGAAACGCTCTTTTTCTCGAAAAAAGAATATATTTTACTTGCAGGACAGTTGTAAAATTTCCGGGAAAGTACATTAGCCTGGAACATTATAACATATATTTAAGAAAAAATAATGTTCGGAAGTAATGAAAAGCGTAATTTTTAGGTCATATGACCAAGCCTTTCATCATTACAATAAGAAAAGTAAAATGAACCAATGAAAAGTTTTATTAACAAGTCACATGACTTGTTATGCTTACGTTACGCGCTGCGCGCCCCGGATGACTTCCGGATGCGCTAACGCGGCGCGTCATATGACGCATTACGCGACAACGCAGGTCCAGAATATAGTCAAAATGTCTCCACCAACCAGCGGTCGGAACACAACCCCTTTCAGCAGGCTAAATAGTTCTGTTAAATGACAACAGAAGGGACAGGCAACAAGAACCATCAGTCAAAGAGGGGAGGGCTAGTTCTTCTCTACCGGGTTACATTGGGGCACTACCGGAACTGATCGAATTGGTAGTCTACAGTGTTTCTGGATGTTTCAGACTGAAGCTGGGGTTAGCATGAGAGCAGCACCATTTCGTAGCTCCGTCGTGGCCATTCCGCAACCAATCATGGCAGCCGCTCTTTATCGTTATTTTGGGCGGGGTGGGTGGCGGAGCCGAGCTGTGTTGCAGCCATCATTGTGTGGAGTTCAGTTCATCTCACTAGTTTTGTATTTGTCATGAGGGGTTGTTCCTAATGTTTCTATTTTAGCGAGGTCAAAAAGAGATCCCATTAGTGGCCTACTGATTTTGCTCGATTCCTTTTCTTTTTTTTTACACGATTTTTCGTTATCTGCAAAGACTAAACAGAGTATTGCGACTCTGTGTTTGTTTGTAAATAGAGAATGAACCAAAGAGAACTAATTCTAAAACAGTAAATACTTGGATAACAATCAATCAAATGGAGAGAGAAGCAGGCACGACGGATTACAACGGGGGCAAAGGCCTGCGTTAACTACCTTTCACTATCTGCAAAGAGAGAGTACTCCTAATAGAAATGAGGGGGGGGGCACCATTCAAAGCAGATCAGTGTGCATAAACACGAAAATGTTTTCACTTACCACGTACTTGACATTCGACAGCTTATGATATTTGCTATTAAAAAACCATTGAAATTCACTGAAAAAACCATAGGTTATAGACCATATATAGTTAGGAATTAGCATTTACAAAACCTTGAAAATTCACTGAAAAAACCATAGGTTATAGATCATATATAGTTAGGAATTAGCATTTAAAAAACCTTATTTTACTCACACAAAACCATTGAAATTCCATATATAGTTAGTTGCACTAACTATATATCGCGCACCCGCAATCCACTGCTGATCATGTCACATATTACATCATTCATGACATGGTCAGTGACATCACTGATGACATCACTGATGACATCTCAAATGACATCACTGATGACATCACTGATGACATCTCAAATGACATCACTGATGACATCTCATTTGACATTACTGATCACATCACTGATGACATCATTCATGTGATAATACGATGAACCTCTTCAGACTCTAATATAACCTTAGATACACTCAGTGTAAACAGACACTCATAGACTGTCACTCATCCATGGAGTTACTCAGACACTTAGTCAGTCATGCAAAGAATCAATCACACCTCCATTTCCTCAACTATACAGTTATACACACCTTACTTATTCAAACATATACTAAAACATATTTACTCACTTATACAATCCTGGATACAAGTTCACAATGATCCATACAGCCACTCACACATTCACTGGCTCTTATGCACAGTTATTTATATATGTCAACTCTCACATGTACTGTGTTTTACATATGTACTTACTTTGACATGTAGCACTGAGATATCCATTCACTCACCAATACACTCATGCACACAGTCAACCGCCCATACAGCTGTTTCCACATGCACTTTTGAACCCATACATCTAGTCAATCAACTGCTCACACATCTATGCAGAGAGTCATACACCTCCCAGCCACCCAGACACACACTCAGTCTCCCATACAAATGCTTGGGCAACCAATCAATAACCCATACAGTTAATCATATAGCTAATGATCAACACATGCAGCAGTTTACAGAACAACAGACATAATGATGCACAAATTAAGACAGTTTAGTCACTAACCCATGCACTCAGTGAGACACATTTAATCAGTCACTCATACAGTCAGCCATGCCCCTACTAAATCCTACATCAAGACACTTATACATCCACTCATTCTTCAATATGTAAGACATATTTTAACTTTACAGAATTATACAGTCACTGGATGTAGTCATCAGTGATGTCATTTGAGATGTCATCAGTGATGTCATCAGTGATGTCATTTGAGATGTCATCAGTGATGTCATCAGTGATGTCATTTGAGATGTCATCAGTGATGTCATCAGTGATGTCACTGACCATGTCATGAATGATGTAATATGTGACATGATCAGCAGTGGATTGCGGGTGCGCGATATATAGTTAGTGCAACTAACTATATATGGAATTTCAATGGTTTTGTGTGAGTAAAATAAGGTTTTTTAAATGCTAATTCCTAACTATATATGGTCTATAACCTATGGTTTTTTCAGTGAATTTTCAAGGTTTTGTAAATGCTAATTCCTAACTATATATGGTCTATAACCTATGGTTTTTTCAGTGAATATATATATATATATATATATATGTATATATATATATATATATTACCTACTGGCGGTCGCCAGTAGGTAGTTATAGTTAGGACCTAGTTTCCATAGGAAATCCTCAACATTCTATTTGGAATAGCTTTGGCCCTGGTGGATGAATCTTTGCGAATTTCTCAAAGAAGATGGCTCGGTCCGCTGCGCTCCTTCCCTGAAAGTTTGGGGGGGATTGGTGAAGTGGGGGCTGAGATAAAAGGGGGGTCCCAAAACGTGTTTTCTCCATGTTATTTTCCATAGGACGTTTAGACACGGCTACAGGTCGAACGGCTGAATGAATTTATAAGAAATTTTGCAAAACTGTAGAGTCCGGCTCGCAGATTACGCTTTTTTTGGAATGGTGTAAATCTGTTCAGTAGTTGCTGAGAAAATTAAAGTTAAAGTCAATTATATATCTATAAGCGTGTACGGGTGCGCGTACTCAAGCGGCTGCGCGTTCAGAATTTTTTTTTGCTGCGTGACGTCTGTTAACGTTCGATTCGAAGGAAATCAGGAAGTGTTGACCGCCATTTTGTCACTGCGAGTAAATATATTGTCATTTCAAAGCGTTGGAACATGGAAAGGGGAGAAGGTAGAGATTGTTTTGCTGCGTAGGTTCTCTCAGGGTGTGCAGTAAGGCCCTTAAACGCGAAAATATATATATATATATATTTTTTTTAAGTTGCGGGGTGCGCGCACTCGGGCGCGCACTCCTATTTACAAGAGTGTGAAAATGGAGATAAATCAGAAGTTTGAGTGCTTTGATATAAGGTGGCTCTGAAAAGAGCCCTTGTGTTAATTGAGTTTTTTCTGCATTTATAAGTAAGTACCGATGCAGAGTCTGATGTTGCAGAGGAAGATTCTGTTTCCCTCATCCGTGAAATGAACACCATCTGTCCTATAGATGTCTTGCATGTGGTAACGCAAGTTGTTGTGGTAAATAGAACCCATGCTATAATCTCTGAGGAAAGCAGAAACAGATTTATTTACATGTCTCCTTGCTTTCTCAATTTGTGCACAATGTTGATTGGACCAATTCCATTTCTGTCTTTGGCATATATTGGAATATACCAAGGCAGTTCGAGGAAAAAGTGTCATCAATTGTCGAAAGGTGTCTTTTAGAAGCATTTCCAGACCTACCCCAGTCAATGTGCCTAGATCGTTCCCACCACAGTGCACAGTTATAAGGTCTGGTTCTGGGAGATGCATAAAAGTTTTCACCAATGGTATTAATTGGTGACATCTTAATCCTCTTTGCCCAATCCACGTTATCTGCACATTTGGTAAATCAAGGTTGGAAATTCGTCTGCTTGCTGCATATTTTCCACTCCAGTGAATATAGCTGTGTCCTAAAAGCCAAACCTTAATTTTCAAGGCAGATGCACTCGTACTCCGATGGGTTCTGGAAGTGGAATGGCAGTTAGAAGCTGAAAGTCAGGATAAAAAAATGGATGAAGCTTGGTGTGGTTGAAAAACGAAAAATGATTGGTTGATTCTAATACGTGAAGATTGAAGACTACGTTGCATGTTAATGTTATGTAAAAGAAAAAGTAGTATTGGGTGTGAAAAAAATGACATGTAACAGAGCTGCGGATAGGCAGGTGTTTCTGGAGGGAGAACGGTGTTGTTAGTTTGCTGTAGAACGTTGAGATATGAACTTTTTTGACCTGTGCCTTCAGACAGGTGCAGAATGAGGTATTACCATGGAAACAGCCAGAGATGGCAGTGGGTGATGGGTGACTTTTATGTGACATTGAAAATATTGTGAGGGACAACCAACTGAAATGTAAATTTGAATACAAAATTTTGCGGGAGGAAATATGATTGGCTGAAGAGACATATATGAGTCTGTATTGACTGGATATCTGTGCCATTGAATTTTGGTTGCAGTGATAGCAGCATAATTGAGACTTCCGTCAAACGAATATCTATTTTGTGACTGTCACTGTTGTACATCGTACAAAGCATTGGTAAAGGTAAGTCTGTAACTGTTTGTTTTGTCATGTACCGTAAAATATGGTTTACTCACAAACAATGATTGATTTTCCTCATAGTTTGAAACTAAACTCATTTTTGGCTGTCATAATGTGTTGTATTTCTAAAACTATTTTTAATTTAAATGTGAAATATGAAGTATAAAATATGTTTAATATAAAGAGTAATTATTTGTGTGATTTTGAAGCCTTTATATATAATGAGAGAAGTTGTTTATGAATTGAAAAAATGATATTAGCAGAGAGACAGATAATGCAGATAGAGAGAGAAATGGTAAATTACATGTGATACCGTCGTGAAAAAATGTTAATGGTTAATGAATTCGTAAACTTTCTGTCACACAACAAAATTAGAGTGCGGTTTCTGGACGCGGCCTGCATTGGTGGGCGTAGGGTGAGAAGGGCAGGTGCTCGAGTAAAATAAAATGAAAAGTTCTGACCATGAGGTTGTACACAGATTTGTGCAGTAAATGTGTTCGTAAATTGAGGTACCAAACAGAGTATAAAAATATCTTTCTCACTCCTGCTGTTTGACTGCATCTTCATCTGCCTTCTGTTTTCCGTCTCCGTTGCCCTGTGTTATCTTATTGTGTGTGTGTCTGTCTGTGTCTGCCTTCAGTCCGGGCTGAGGAACTTTGCTGTGGAGGCACACACAGATAGTCGCATCAAAGTAGTTGGAACGTTTTCAAAAAACTATTTATATAATTGAAATGCTTTTTTGAAGCGCTAGTGAATGTTTTCTTTCAGAATTACCGCTCGGTTGCTTCCATAGAGTAGAGGGTATGTTGTATTTCACTACTTAGTGCCTCTGCATCTGCACTCTGTCCTCTGGTGGCTGGCGGAGAAGTGTTTGTTATTGTGGAGATTAAAGCGTGATAAGGAGTGAAATACGACATAGCGTCTGGTCTGTAGAAGTGTGGGAGCAGTGATTAACACTTAGTGGAGCGGAACTGCGACGGTGCTTGAGAAGAGTAATAAATTATTTTTTTACAGAGGTACAACTGTCTGCATGGTGCGCGACCTACTAAGAAAGGGTTCACGGGCTGTTATAGGGCTGTGGGTTCTAGTATGAGTAAATCAGGTCGACAAAAGAAAATATTAAGTTAGTACAGCTGAAGTTACGTGGAACACATGAATACTGTTTCAGTATACAATCATTTTAGTTGAGATTATGGATTAAAAGAGAGAACGTGTATATTTGAAATGTTTATTCAGAAATGCACTGTTTTCAAGGCAAGTTTCTAATCTAATACGAGTAGAGACATTGCAAAAAACAAAGTAATCGGTATAGTCAGTAGTAAATAGAATACAAACGGTATAGTTGATGAAAAATGAATATGGTTTTGCAAAATTAATTATACACTCTTATGAGGAAGTATATTATATTTTAATAAATGGAAGAAGGTCTCTGGCCTTTCAGTTTAGGAACGATACATGAAAATGCTAGTGGTTAGACATTATGTCTTTATCAATCAGCTCTCTGTATGCGAAGCACTATCACGTTTCTGTTATGCTATTGTGTAAGGGGAAAAAAACGCGCCAAAACGGACAAAATGGCGAGAGGTGCATGTATGTAATCAAAATATTTCAGTTTATGGAAAATTAAATGATCAGAGGTGTCTGAGGCGGAATTAAGCAGTTCAAATGCGAAATGGCGTTTACAGTTATAAAAAACTCATTCTATATTTACACATTAATTAGGGCACATGTAGCATATATTAGCGAGTTTTGGTTCGAGTACGTTTGAAATAACATAAGATAAGATATACAATAGAATTGTTGAGATTAGACTTTAATAAAAAATAAAGTTCAAAATCGAGTAGCTGAAGAAAAAAAATTTAGTCCACATAAAAGATCAAAATTTAACCAGTAGGAAATTATAATGTCCACTGTTAGTAAAGCCAATAGGTCTGTTCATGTTAAGAAAGTATCCAAGAAAACGTGAAAAATATAGGGAGGCAAAACGAAATGTGGACGTCAATGGCTTGCATAACAGTCAACCCAGGATTGTATAGGCAAAGTAGGCAGCAACTGTTTCTAACAAAAAGTCACTGTTATGATCCGAAAACATGTCAGACATCCAATTGAAAAGAGGAAAGCAGCATTCATGATCTGTTATTACCGGAGCCTCTAGTATCATCAGAGGACAGCTCGGTGGGTTTTCAATGTAGCTGTCTGTCAGGAAATCTTGCGCCGCTGCGAATATATTCCAATGACCCAGAACTCCTTGTATCGCTGCAAAGGCCATAATCCCTCCGTTGCAACAAAGTTGTTCATGATCAATTAACGGATTCATGAGATGATTGTAATTCACTTCAGGAGGTACCAAGTTGCAGAGACATAAGTCCAGGGCCCACATGAAATCACAGCTCAGGCAATGAAATACAGGCTGCACACAGGTGAAATAGGAATATCGAAATGATCATCGATATGAAGTATTCAGAGTCGAGAGTACTAAGATGCCGTAGTAGTCAAGCATCTTCTGGCGAAATAGTTCTAAGTGTTCCGGCTTGTTTGCGAAGACAGGAGGGACATCCATTTTGAAATAAACGAGATGGGAACACAAACATCGCAGCACTGGCAGTTCAACAGGAAGTCCACAGAAATAGGTCGCAGAGCATGGAGTGAATAGTAGCAGAATGACTTGATATCATTTTTGGCAGTCCGGTCACTAAACCATTGGTTAGTAGTTATAAAAAAAATAGCGTGTCTTGAAGTGGAGGATGTGTTTAAAATTAAGGGAGTCACCTTAGTACATTGTAAAGGAAGGCCACTCTTTTATAAGGAATGGTGTCGTCTATGAATATTAGCTAAGTGAAAGATATGTTAGCGAACAGATGCTACGCTAACTTGTTTTTGTGACAATAAGGCTGTTGTTCATGTCTTGTGATTCAAGGCCGGAATTCGCTGCCAGATGAAAACATCAAGGTTCACATGCGTGGGGTAGATAAACTACATTCATAAAGGGAAGCAAATGCAGAGTGATTTTTACCGCGTAAGCTTTGTCGTTTAAAAAGTCATAGTGATTTTCATTATATGTAAAAAATAATATCACTGATGAAGAATGAAAAAAAATCGTTATAATAATAGGCACTGGTGTATTTTTGGAAAGATATGCAACATTACAGGGATTCCACTTAAATAAGTCATGTAATTGAAAGTGCCTGCATGTGGACGACTAAATATATGTTTAGGCGTTTAATATGCAGCTTTGAAAAAAAATGTGCGTTTGTTTTAAAAATGAAATGTAAAGATTTAGAGCAGGAGTTTCCAAAGCGGTCGTGGAGGGCTAGATGCATGGCAGATTAAAAAAATTACTACATGTTTTTCAATGGGGTTATCTTAAACATATGGGGGCATATTATGAAGCAATAGCGATAATTATCGCTATTGCTTGGTTGGAGACAAAAATGTACCGCTGCGCTGCGGTAATTTTTATCGCAGATAAACCTTGGTATTACCAAGGTTTATCGCAAATGCGATAAAAAACGGCCGCAATGCATGAATATCGCTGAAAAGTCAGCGATATTTATGCATTACCGAGCTAATGCTCTTAGCCATGTTATCCACCTCCCATTGGATAACAAGGCTAAGAACTGCTCAGATAAATACAAATGGGACACATTTATGCCCCAACCAAATGCACAGCATTACGCCGCCCTTGCGGCATCCAAAACTCTAACCAATATTTGTCTAGGTCGTACCTGGTGGCATTTGGGCATGCCACATACCAATCTGCACGCTATCACAAACCTAATGACAAAGAAACTGGAAGAAATAGAAAAAAGAAAAAACTGTTAAAAATCAGGTGTGCATCCCTTATCTTTGAAAAAATTGTCGTAACTTAGCCCACCAAGGGTTTGCACCCACGCATGAATACGCACGGAGAATCCTTGAATAAGAAGGAGGAATAAACCCACGTAACTGGCGAAACATCAGGGCTCATCACACGCATTTGAAAGACATTGCATCAATGATTTTAGAGGTTTCATATGTGTACTGTTTGAAGGACGAGCAAAATAGTGAATATGGACACACACGATGTAGGATGACTAGGATACTGCATTGTGGGGAATACAGTTTATTTCTAAGAAAAATAGTGGCCGGAAAGGATAGCTCGGGGCTGATCGTGAGTTGACATAGGCAGGGCCAATAGGGAGCAAGGAGGGCGGGTCCGTAGGTAGATAAGCATACAGGTGATGTAGTTTACCAGCAGAGCAGCAACCGTTGATGAAAGGGAGAGGCTTTTTAACCTACACGGCATGTATGTGAACACGGAGTACTTTTTGACATAAGAAACAGCTAAAAACGCGAGAAACTTTGAATTAAAGTTGTAATCGTGAGCATAGAATAAACAAAGGTAACTAGAAGTTTGGAAGTTAAGAGCGAGATAGGGACATAAGGTGCGCTATAAGGCCGGTGTTCAATTTTGTAAACATTTCTGTGCAAAATAAGTCAGAAGGTCAGAAGGGTTGCATGCAGGCACAGCAATTTAAATGTTAAGAAAACAAGTGGGTTTGAAAAGAGAGAGGGCGCAGAGGGTCACGGGGAAAGGACAGAAATGTATGTAGACAGTTCTCTGCTCAGGTCGGAAGAAGTTGAGGAGGGGTGACTTACGAATTAAATTGATAAACGCACCCACAGCGTCATGTAAGATTATCATGAGCTACAGTCGTAGAAAACAACAGATGACTATTACGCTATATTTCTGCAGAAATTAGTGTGTTGATTTCACTCGATGTAAATATGTACTTCCGTCAGTGATGACTAATTGGTAAATGTTTCATCGTTTTTAGTGACCCCCGAAGAAGGGCGCTCTGTCGCCCGAAATGCATTGGGTTTTTACGAAATAAACACTGCCTGAGATGAGCCTGGCATTAATCGTACTTATTGAAGAGGTCCGGATGGGCACAGAATGAATATAAGAAACTTGAAAAAAGCCAAAAACATTCCAGACGTGGATTTTGATATATAAAAGAAATGGAGTATTAAGAATGGAGTAAAAGTGAAAAAACAAGTATTGATTAAACATGAAGACTCAGATGACATTGGTTAGAGTTTTGGATGCCGCAAGGGCGGCATAATGCTGTGCATTTGGTTGGGGCATGAATGTGTCCCATTTGTATTTGTCTAGGTCGTACCTGGTGGCATTTGGGCATGCCACATACCAATCTGCACGCTATCACAAACCTAATGACAAAGAAACTGGAAGAAATAGAAAAAAGAAAAAACTGTTAAAAATCAGGTGTGCATCCCTTATCTTTGAAAAAATTGTAAGAACTGCTCAGGGCAGGTGTTAGCTTTTGGAGATATTCGCGCCTAGCACGAATATCTTCAAAAGTTGGTAATAGGAGATAGCGATGTTAGCGACTGTTTCCAGTCGCTAACATCTTGGCACGCCCACTTTGCATGTCATTAGTGATAAATATCACTGACATGCAAAGTGGGGCCCAAGATGGACGCTATCTCCTACTAGCTGTCGCTAACTGGTGTTAGCGACAGCTAGGTAATAGGGAGATCATTTTATCTCCGCTTTCTTGGCTTTTAAAGCCAAACAAGCGGAGATAAACCCCCTTGATAATATGCCCCTCGTTTCTTTATCTACTGTGTAGTTTTTCTGCATGTTGCCTATTCTTTGATTTTTACTGTTGCTGTGTCTTACACATTTTCCAGGGGCGGGTATAGGGTCATGGCAGCCCTGGGCAGGGAGCGTAGGTAGGGGGCTCTGTAACAGGGGGTTTGGGCGGGGCGGAGCGTGCAGCCCACTGAAGAGGGGGGGTGGATCAAGGTGTTTGGAAGTGGAACAGAGGCAGAGCACGCCAAATTCCTGCCATGGTCCGCTACGCAAATATGTATGCATCCTTAGAGGATTATTATATTAAGGATATATATTAATATGGTGGCTCCTGGGGTTTGGTGGTTCTGTGCAGGTGTACTGCTTGCTTATGCCCATGGTTGGCCCTGTATTTTCTGTCTATGCACTTGTTCTCTGTCACATGGGCTTTTAGTTATGAAAATGTGATATATCTGTGGCGCAATGGTTTCATAAATGAGACATTTTGTATCTTATTGTAATGATAGAGAATCTTGGGGAATTTATCTGTTATGCTTGTTCTTTGCTATAATGGCTCTATGTTGTGTAAGAAATAAGTCTGTAATAAGTTAATTAAATTTTATTATTTTCTTTTTTACAGTGTTTGGTGCTGAAAAGCAACAACATGCCTTCTGAATTACAGAATTTGAGTAATTATATTCTTTTTTTCAGGTGAGTTGGTATTTTTGCATAGGCAATTTTTTTGGGTGCACATGAAAATAATGGAGAAGATTTTTTAAAATGTTTGTAAAATTTCATTTTGGAATATGATTTTATCTTGAATTATTCACATGGGTTGTATCTGCTTATACTAGATATGTATTTTGAGATATTCTCCACTGACAGTTGAAATTATCTTTTAATGGGCTTGGTGCATGTGTTCTTTTTGATGGAGTTCAGATTTACGGATCATTGGAGTATAATTCTTTCATGTTTCCATTACTTAAATCTTGTGAAGTGCTCATAATTTTTGAAATCTTGTTGCATTATGTTTGGCAGTTTTTCTCCTTTATTTACAAAGAGGTATTATGATATGGTTCTAAGTGTGATGGGTATCTTTCCTGCATATCTGTGATTATACTATGTATAGGCATTGTTTTACATATTCATGCAGAGGTTTATTATGAGGTTGTTCTTCATGCTTAGTATGACATTTTGTATATGCTATGACTTTTACATGGTGAGTATGCTGTTGAAACATAAAAGGAACTGTCTCTGTGAGAAGTAGTAATCTGTTAAGTGAATGCTATGGTTTGTATAGTGTGAGCCTTCTCTTCAGAGTGCATATAGTTTACATAGCTCTTTGTACTGGTGAACTGAAAAAATGGGTCTCTAAAAATTAATTCTACAGATTATCAATATTTGTGATATCTAGAAAATCTAAAAAGAAATTTTACAGTAAAATGTCTTTTAACAACAGTAATTATTTAATGGAAAAAAAAGATCAGTGTTAATGTTTAGGGTTATATTGCCAATTTCTTTTCAAAAGAAGAGGAACGTGATATCTTAAAATATATAGAGTTAATAAGTTAGAAATTATAAAAATATATGTAGTTTAAAAATTAGTAAAGGTATTTTTAAGTTATACATTTATGAAAAAAGATATAATTTAGTCTCTATATTTTTTTAAAAGGATACAGAAGAATAAACTGAGTCTAGTTATGGAGAATTCCTCAGAAGAGAAACAAATTCATTTTGAAATCATTAACGAAGTGATGGAGGAAATTTTAGACGCAGTCTTTCAAGAGGAAATAGATGAAAAAAATTATTTTATGGACATGTCTTTATACTCCGCTTACTTAGAGATGGTTGAAGGAGATCAGGACTTTGGACTTGAAGAAGTCCCTGATGATATAATGGTGGAAGTTCTACAAAATTATGAAGATTTCAATAAATAAATTTTTTTTTGATAGTAAAGCATTCTTGAAGACAGTTTTCTTGTCCTATTCGTCGTTGATGTGCTTTAGGAGAGTGATAAGACATGTTCTCATGAAGTGTAAAAGAGATTGTAGTAAAAAAGATTAAAACATCTACGATGACCCATAGTTCTTGAAAAAAGTGTACTGTTTGTATGCTTTAAAAATTAGAATTAAAAACTGTCTATAATGTTAAAACAGATATGGAGTGTGATAAAATTAAGAACCAACATTCACTACAGGATTTCCTACTCTGTTCAGAGACTTTCTGTTATTTTCTTAATTCTACTTAGAAAATGAATCTGTGGTTTAAATTTGTACGTTATATGCTAGTAGTCAACTATAATATTTGTTATGTTTGTGTTTTACAGATTGAGAATTTCAACAAAATCTTAAATTTACATGCCGACCAGAACTGAAAAAAGAAAGCTCTATAAACGGACTTACAATTTGAAGAAGAAAGGAATTGAAGAAGTATCAAAAGAACATAGGACGGATAAAAAGAAGAGTGCTCCTGGTAAGCAAACCAAAAAGTTTTTGAGACCAATATGTGGAAGGAAAAATGTTAGTATTGAAGTGGACAAGGAAAAAAGTATACCAGTATCGAGAAGGAGACATGGAACCAAAGATAAAAAAAATTCTGGAATCAGGAGACAGGAAAATCTGTACAGTAAAACTTGGATGAATCAATTTAGCCAAATCAGGAAGCGTATGTTTTACAACAGAGTAGTTTCGAATTTATTACAAAAGGAGAAAGTTTCTAAAAGAAGATCTGCTTTTCTTAAGAAGAAACAATATATAGAGGGTATTGTTGAGCGCGCGTTTGAGACAAAAAGAAAATTATTTATTTTAGTACTTAATAGAATAAATACGCTAAATAAGGCAATACAAGTTTTAAAAGCTAAAAGTAAATGGAAGAGACACATAAATAGGAGTAATTTTTGTAAAGTGTTTTCTGGGAAGTGGATGCATACTTCAACGTCTGAACCATTTTTTAATGAAGAGAGTTACTTTCAAAGTAACGATTTGTTGCATGCAGTTGACACCAGTGGTCGAGGATACGAGGTGAAGGAGGGATGTGTAATTGAGAAAGAGAAAATTGTGGTTAGAAATGCAGAAGAGGTGATGGCTGGAGAAGCTTCAGGGGGACGTGCTAATGTTCCTGTTTACAGTTGGAATTGTAGTAGCATTTGTAGTGTACGACAGGATTCAATTGATTTCTTTCGCAATTTCTTACGTAAGTACACTAAAGAAAGTCTTAGAAAATAAATTGTTATGTTGCAAGAATTAGATCATTGCAGAGTGCGAGAAAAAATAGGTCTGCAAGGTCATTCTCTGGCTTGTCTTTCTAAAAAAAATGCCAGAGTGTGTTTCATCACTTCAGGATGTTAGCAGTGCATCATACTAAAATGAGAAAATTGGTGAGAAAGTTGTATTATGCAAAAAGTCCAGCACTTAAACTTAAACAGTTAAATACTGCTCTTTTGTATGGATGTGAATTAGATGTTAAAAAGATTTGTGCAGAAATTGAGGTAAGTTATTTTGGTCCAGAGGAAAGTAATGCAGAAACTGATATAATTATAGAAGGAAATGTGTTAGAAAATGTTGGACATGTTAATATTGAAAATTTTGAACAGGAAATAATAAAGTTTAAGGTAATTGCAGGTGAGAAACCAAATTTTTCTTGTGTCTGTTGTCGACGCATTCATTACAAAAGTGAAACTAGGTTAGTTGATTTATATTTAAAAAGTGAAGATGAAAGTAATGGTCAATGGAAAGATTTTGCAACTTATTTGTTGGTGGAAAACTATTTTGATTTGGGTTTTGAGCAACGTATTTGTAAATATTGTTATAATAAATTAAATGAAAATAAAATGCCTGCTAGAGCTGTTCATAATAATCTAGAGTTGATAAATATTCCATCAGAATTGATGGATTTAAATACTTATGAGACTATTCTGATCCAATGTGTACATCCTTTTCAGGCTATTGTTCGTATGGAGCCTAAGACTGGTAAATTAAATCCTTCAGATTTACAAAGAGGATTAAAGGGTAGAGTTGTATATTTGCCACTTGATTTACAAAAAAATATGGAAACAATTGGTGTTGAAAATGTAGAAGAGGAACCTCTAGTTATTCTAGTTAATGGTGTACCTACAAAGAGTAAGACAATCTGGCAAGATTTAGTGGATGTTAGAAAAGTCAAAAAGGCAACGTTGTATTTAGTTCAAAACAATAAGTACTATAAAGATGTATACGTAGAAGAAGAAGATGTAAGTGAAGAAGAGGAGAGTGATTTGTCTATTGGACAAATTGAAAAAGTTGATCTATCCAGAAGTGAAGAAATTTATGAACATTACAGTGTTCATCCACTGCATTCCAAAGAAGCAATAGGGAATGCTATTGAATTATTTCAGATGAAAAAGGCGAAAGGAAATCCTATTAGTGTGTGGGAAGAAAGTTTGGAAGGTCGTTGTTTCCCACAGTTATTCCCTACAGGTGAAGGTACACGATATGATGATCGACCTATGCAGATTCCTGCATCTGAATACCGGACAACAAGATTATATGCAGAAGATCTGAGGTTTCGCCAATGCATTCCATATTTGTTTCATCTTCTGTTTGAGAGTGACTTATCTGGTCTCTCTTATGCAGTAAATCATATCTTAAAAAGTGGAGTTCATCTGCATAATATTTCAGCAAAGGAATTTATGGATAAAGTGCAACAGAAAGATAGTGTTTTGGATTCACACCTAATTAATTTAATGGCTTGTCAGCGTGGTACTAATGAGTATTGGTACCGTCGTCATGGAGATTTAAAGTGCATGCTTAGAAACTTAGGAGCACCAACATGGTTTTTAACTCTAAGCTGTGCAGAGTATGCTTGGAAAGATTTACTTGAATTTCTTCAGGAGGCGAATGCAAACATAGAAAATATAAACTACAAGACACCCGGAGAACTGTGTTCGTTAGATCCGGTTAATGTTTGCAGATATTTTAATCATAGATTTGAAGCTATGATGTCTTTTCTTACAAACAAGAAAAATCCGCCTCTTGGTGAAGTACTGGATTTCTTTTGGAGAAAAGAATACCAAGCAAGAGGTGCTCCTCATATTCATATGCTGTTATGGATCAAGGATGCTCCTAAATTTGGAAGAGACTCGGATGAGACTGTACTCTCTTTTATTGAACAGTATGCCACTTGTGACATACCTAATAGTACAACTGATAAGGACTTAAGAGGAAAAGTGTTACGCTTTCAAAGTCATCGTTGTGGAAAATATTGTCGGCGAAAATTCAAATCAAAGAGTAAATTCTACACCAAATGTCGTTTTGGATTTGCACGAGTGGTACTTTCAAAAGGAAGAGTCAACAATTTGATGTCATCTTTGCGACATAACATCAGAAGAAGGTCACCTAAAAATACGTACAATTTAAGAAGAGGTGAAGAATCCAAATATATAAATGACTATAACCCAGTCATTTTGTCCATGTGGAATGCTAACATGGACATACAATATGTTGCAGACAACTCTTGCTGTGGCTCGATATGTAACGTCTTACATCACAAAATCTGAAAAGACGGAACTGAAGGAGATGTGGGAAGACATTTCTCATGAAAAGAGCCTAAGCAAGAAATTGTATACGTACAGTTTGAAGATGTTGTCTCATCGAGAAATTGGAGCATATGAATGTTGTGACCGATTATCATCAGCAAGTCTTTATGCTAAATCAAGGACTATTCTCTGGGTGAGTTTGGGTCTTGCAGAAACACGAAACCGTGTTCTAAAACCTGTGCAAGAAATTGAATATTTAGCCCAGAAAGAACCAAACAGTACAGACATTCTGAAAACAAATATGTTGGATACATACTATCCAAATAGAAGTACTCTTCTAGAAAACATTTGTCTGTATGAAATACTTAAAAACTACACTTTTAAAAGGAATGTTACAGAGAACATTGATAAAGGTGTATATGCTGTAATTGGACAAGAAGGATGTCTGGTGAAGCAAAGAAAAGGACACTTGATTAATCATCGGAAACTGAGTTGCGAAACACCTGACAAAAGAGAATTTTACTATTTTGCTCTTTTGCAACTCTTTAAACCATGGCGTAGAGAAGAGGAACTACTTGGGGACATTGATAGTTATGAAGATTCATTCAACGCATCTAAAAGTAGTATTGAATGTACTGTTTTTAGTAATTATCTGCAAATGTTGAATGATGAAATAGAGCAAGAAGTGACAATTGCAGCGGAGATTGGTAGAGATAGTTCACAAGATAGTCAAAGTTCGGCTTCATTAAGTCAAGATCCACTGGGACAACCAATTATCCAAAATGAAGCAGCCACTGCCATGGATGAGGTGGAAAGAGCAATGCAGCAAGGTCAAGAGGAAGTAATCAACTTAGAAGAATTAAAGAAGCAATTTAATATTGAGCAAAGACAGATATATGATGAAGTGACAGAGCACATTGAGCATGGCTTTCGTCATGAGAGAAAAGATTGCTCATGTATGTCATTTGAACCTATTCGATTATATGTAAGTGGAGAAGCTGGAACTGGTAAAAGTTTCCTAATTAAAGGAATTACTACATATTTACAGCAAAGAACTCAGTCAACACTGTCGTGTGTTGTTACTGCTCCAACTGGATTGGCAGCACATAATATTAAAGGTATTACTTTACATCGTTTACTGATGCTGCCAGTTGAACATGAAAATAAATTACAATATCACAAGCTATCTGGAGAAGCTTGTTTTGAAGTTTCTAGAGTGCTTAAAAAATGAAACTTCTTATTATTGATGAAGTAAGCATGGTATCTAATTTAATGCTTGCTTTTGTGCATTTAAGAATGCAACAGATACATAAGACAGAGTATGATGTGTTATTTGGAGGTAAACATGTCATAGTTTTTGGAGATCTACTCCAACTAACTCCAGTGAAAGGACAACCTGTATTTGAAACTGTTACGCATGAGGAGACTAGAAAGTGCCTGGGCAGTATTGGAAATGTTAATATATGGTCACATTTCAAATATACTGAACTGATTCAAAATATGCGACAGGCAAAGGATACTAAATATGGAAATATTCTTCAAGATATCAGGATTGGAAAACTAACTGAAGATGCGAAACACACTCTACGAACACGATTACTTTCCAAGCTGTTTCCTAATGAAGATAATGTACCTGAGAAAATATATAGTAAAGAGGTAGCAGATAAATCAGTGATATGCTTGATGCCAACTGTGAAAGAATGTTCAGTTTTTAATGAGAAAATGTTGAATTTAGAAAATCAACAAATTAGGAAACTGGAAGCTAAAGATAGAATAGAGCATGAAGGTAGTACTATTGTTTTGTCTGAAAAGTTGAAGTTAAAATTGGATTCTCTTCAAAAAAGTATATCCAAAACTGCTGGTTTAGAGAAAAATCTGTATGTATGTTTAAATTGTCGGATAATTTTAAGGAGAAATTTACATGTAGAAAGAGGATTGGTAAATGGAGCAATGGGTAATGTTGTTGGTTTTGTTAATTATACAAATAGAGATGAGATTGAATTTTTAAGAATAAAATTTGATGGAATTGAGGAAGTTCAGCAAATTAGTCGCTGTTCAAATCGTTTTTTGCTTGTGAAAGACTTATATGTCCGTCGGAAGCAATTTCCAATTTGTTTGGCATATGCAGTGACTATTCACAAATCTCAAGGTTTAAGTGTAGATTGTGCTTTGGTAAATATTGGAAGCACTGTATTCAAAGAGGGTATGGCATATGTTGCTTTATCGCGAGTTAGAACTTTATGTGGACTTTATTTAATTGATTATGATGAGACAAAGATTAGTGCAGATTTAAATTGTGTGAAGGAGTATAATAGATTAAGAAGAGAATATGCTCCAAGTTTACCTCAATATCCTTTAATTGAAAGGCGTATGGTTGGTCAGAAAAGGAAAAATGAGGAGAAATGTGCTGAAGTAGTTGAGAAACGACGAAAAAAAGATGTAGCTGTTGTTGGTAGGCATAAGAAAACGGTTAGTATTGAAGAGATTGTTGGATTTAAGTTTGAAAACAGGTCTGGTGTCAACTGTTATGCAATTGTAGTAGTTAATGTTGTTTATATTCTAAAAAATGTTAGGGAACCGATTGTAGAAAATCAGGAGCAAACATTTTGCTATTCCTTAAATTCTATATTTGAAAAATGTAGTAGTGGTGAAAGTGAAGTAGGAAGTGTTTCAGAACTAAGGAATGTTTTAGACATATGTGCAGGAGTAAATCAATTTTCACAGAATATTCAGCAAGATTGTCAGGAATTTATTATGTATATGTTTACAGTTTTGGAAGATGAAGTTGTAGATATTGATAATCTTTTTGGCCTTTCTTATAAATGGGAACATAACTGTGATAATTGCTCATTTTCAAGTAGTACTGATATACACAGTGAAAGATTTATATATTTAACATTACCAGACTGTAAAGAAGTGTCTTTTAATAAACTAGTTAAAGATGCGCATCAGAACATGGTCTGTTCTCAATGTAAGTCTGAAATGTTATCAACTTTATTTATCCATAGATATGGACAATATGTAATATTAATGTTTCAACGATGCAGAGCTGATGGGAGTAAATTGTCAACTTTAATTAAAAATGTTGTGGCTACTCAAGTATCTATTTCTAGAAGAACATTTGTAACTGTAGCCATTATTTTTCATGAAGGGCCTTCCACATCATCAGGACATTATACAGCTTATTTGAAGTGTGGAAGTGGCTGGACGCTTTGCAATGATACCCAATTGACTTTTAAGAAACGTTTGCCTTTTGCCTTAACTAACTCCTATCTGCTATTTTTGGAACCCAAATTTCAGTAGAATCATTTGCTGTAGGAAGATTAATACTGTGAAGATATGAAACTTTCTTGTTTACAAATATCATGTGACTGAGGATCTACAAATCTATAAATGAAATTTGTGTTTGGTATAGTGATAACATCAGGTAGAAATTTAGTTAATGTTTGGTGGTATAAAGCATGTTACACATTTTTACTGTAAAGGTTCACAAAAGAATAGATAAGATTAAGATTAAGAAATTTCAGAAAAAAACTACTTAACTCATAGTATTTGGCCATGTGGAAAAATATGAGAGAAGAAAATGAGTACTTTAGATAATTATTTTAGAACATATATGGACGCAAGTTTTTGGGAGAGGTATTTAAAAGGTAATGAGTTAACTTATACAATTTGGCCATGCGGAAAGGTATGAGAAAAGAAAATGTATACTTAAGATAGATTTTTATAGGAGATACTTGCACGGTGTTTTTTTGAGATATATTTAAAAATAGGTCGTATAGTTTAATTAGTTTGTAACTGTGGAAGATGTAGTGTGCTTACTCAAGAAATTGCGAATTTGAGAAAAACATTTAAGATATGTTTTTTTCAGGTATTTATAATATGTATGGAGATTTTGGATGGGTTTTTTAAACACAATCATTTTGATTGTGTTTTTTTTCCCCGCTGTTATATGATGATTAATATTGAAATCACTGTTTATAGTGAAAATCAATGTATTCTGAGGACAGCAAAAATAAACCATTTAATATGTTGTTTGAGTTATTTTGTTACATTGAATTTAGAAATATGTATTAAAACATATTTTTTTACTGTCTTCCACAGATATTATATTTATAAGGTAAGTACAACTAATAACATCCGAGAGTTTTCTCTGCCTCTCTCTTATTTTCTCTTATTTTTTTTATTTTATGAAATGTACATTATAATCTTATTTTTACTTTTCTTCCACAGGTACTACGTTTTTAAAAGAAATTTACTTTACTTTTTTACTATTTTTTAGGTAAGTATAAAAAATAAAGAAACTTTTACATCACTGTGTCATTTCTTTGTCTATCCTGCTTAAAGCAATGTCATGTTTATTATAAGCACTTCCACATAGGATTGGGTGCATTGTTATAAGGCATGCTTTAAAAGTGATTTAATGAAATGAGCGACATTTTACTAAGTGAGTTCAGCAACACTGATATATGAAAACATTGGTGGGAAATGATATTAAATGTTACATGTTGTTCTTTCCAGGAGTTTAAGTCCTTTGCTGCAGTGGCAATTCTGCCTCAGCATTAGGGGGCCGGGGGGCTGAGTGGTACTTCTATGGTCATGATAGAGGTACTCCTTCATGAGCCACGGTTGAGATCTGTTCATGATACAGTGGTTCTCTCATGGCTCTGCTTAGTCAATAGAACGTGTCATGGAGGTACAATATTAGTGCTGTGCAAGCACACCGGCAAGCCCATGACAAAACTGGTCTATTCTGGGGACAGCTGAGGCAATGCTCGTGATGGAGCGCCTCTGTCATGAGCATGGAAGGACTTAACAGGTGTTAAAAAAACATGAGGGGTCTCTTCAAAGAGAGTGTTGGTTGTAATTTAAAGGGCACTTTAAAACACATTGTAGCAGCTTTATGTTGACGTTGCGTCTCTTTGCGCCACAATTTCGTCAGTTTATTTAATACAATGACAGTGGAAATAATGTACCATATTTACAACGTTATGGATCTAGGAGATATGTCACATTCTAAAGCCCTGCACCATAAGGAAGTGTTCCTCTGAAGGAATGCGTCTTGAAAGTGGCTGACTGTAATGCATGATATTTCACTCAGTGACTTTCAGACCTATGCTGTTTCAAAACTGTGCATGTGCTTGAAGCAGGCGTAGGTATTGACGCAGTATTGTGAATATTGTGCATTGGTGAGCCTTGCTGGAGCTGCATCACACTTGCGATGCAACTCTAGCAATGTATTACTTTTTGAGCACAGATGTGTTACGCATGTATGGAGTTTTTGTACCATGGTGCGCCACATTTCAAATGTGGCACACCATGGGTAACGGAGCACTAGCATACTGTGGTGCACATTAACTGGTGCATATCTGGGTATGAAGTAGTTAACATAAATCTGCCTCATAGGTTACAAATCCGCGTTTAGTAGAGTTTAGTAGAGTGTTCGGCCTTTGTAGTGTTATGTTTTTTCTGTTATTCTATGTAGGTATGTAATATTGCAAGATTTTTGTCACGAAAAAATGAGTATTGGGTTTGTGAAAGATTGCAAGATTTTTAAAATTAAAAAGCAAGAACCATGGCATTGTTTAATATAGCATTGTAAATACTTATCTTTAATAATGATGAGAGAGTAAAAAAAGGTTAACCTGATGTTTTAAAGTTATTCACAGGCTTCTTTAGAGGAAGTGTTCTATATGATTGTAGCGTGGGTGTTTGACTTTTTTATAGGTAATAGAATGCATTTTGTATGCTGTAGCAGGAGGAGTACTACATGCTTGAATATTCTTCAGTGCTTATTTTCATTTCGTAAGTGGTATTGAGACCGACACAGAACTTCAATGGATCGGAGGGGCTGTTCCTGTGCATCTGGAGGACTGCCAAGCCGTTGCAGCAGTGGGAGTGAGGCCTCTCACGACAGAGAACGTCAATGGATCGGAGGGGCTGTTCCTGTGCATCTGGAGGACTGCCAAGCCGTTGCAGCAGTGGGAGTGAGGCCTCTCACAGGGGCGTAGCGCAGCTCCTTTTGATGCTCACAATTGCAGATAACAGGGTAGAGATGTCTGTGGAATTTATAGATGGTTAGTCACACTAGAGTGTGGGCGGCGCCCCTAGCACTTCATTACGGCACACAGGGGAGCCGCGTTGCACAGTTTGAGAATCAGAGACTTAGGAGATAAACCTTCATAATAGGAAGGCTTCTAAGTGATAAAAATCCTGTAACAATCTCAGTATTTCACATTATCGCGTGAAAAGAAAGTCTTTCGAAAGATGTTGAACGTTGTTCTCTTTTGAGAGTAGAAAAGATAGTGAGATAAGTGGGTGGAGTGCTCCGTGTAAATTGCAGAATAGAAACTACTAAGAACCAATTGGAAGTGTTGTTTTCGAGTCACATGACTTCCCATGCGCGTCTCGGGACGTGTAGGCGGTGACAGTATCTGGTCACGTACGCCATTTGGAAGTAGCGGTCTAATTCAGCGAAGTTTCAAAACGTGAAAAGGAGTAAATCCAAACACATCCGGATTTAATATATCTTCTGAGCTCGATTCAAGCATACAATTGTTAAAGTATAAAACCTTTTATATTTTTTTTTTAAAATACCAAGGTGTGTACATTCGGTCACGCACGAAAGTTTAAAAAGACATTCGGCTCCATTTTCTGAAAATGTTCATAATAATAAAAAAGAAGACTGGGTTTACTGTCTTTGACGTAGTATAAGTTCTTTGATGGGTCTATGAAGAAATTTAAGAAGTTGCAATTGCAAAGTTTTCACGAAATATATAGGCGGGTGCGCGCACACGGTCGCGCACGAATGAAAGCCAAAAAAGCAGAGATAAACCCCCTTTATAATATGCTCCTGGAGCTCTTTTTGGTAGAATGAGTTAGTTCTGAAAAGAACTTTTTTTTTTATTTTTTTTTAAACAAGTGTTATGTTGTTTTTGATTTTTTAAACTTGCAACAACATTTTCATGTGTGACACAGGATCAAAATGAAATGAAGAAATGTATCTTTTCTCGGGGCATTTATGACTCTCAATTTTTTGTTTAGTAAGAATGAGGCTCTGCTCTCCGTACAGAAGAATTTCTCCACACTCGTTGCATTTCATGTGCACCTTTGCAAGATATGGTCTCAAGTCCATCACAGCACTCGATGGTGATACAGGTCGTCCACCAGAAGATGTGCTGGCCACCTCTGATGGTATAGCGTGGCCAGGGCTCTTGTCGATGCCTTTGCAAATTCCACAGGGTGCACTAGTTTGACATGCCGCACCATGGTATGTATGGAAAAGGAATATTTTTTTCTTGGATTTCCTCTTGAGAGAACCGAATTGCATATCGTGCAGGTAACTTTTGGCGCATTCACTTTCTTTTGTTCTTCAGGATAAGTGAAAAATTGCCAAATAAAAGATTCCTTTTTTCTTTTTAAAGGTAGTCGCTCATTTCCTTCAGATTCGGAAGATGAATGCGGGGCGGCAGCCATTTCAGCAAAGTCTTCCGAAGGGTGTTGAACGTCGTTCTCTTTTGAGAGTAGAAAAGATAGTGAGAGGAGTGGGTGGAGTCCTCCGTGTAAATTGCAGAATAGAAACTACTAAGAACCAATTGGAAGTATTGTTTTCAAGTCACATGACTTCACATGCGCGTCTCAGGACG
This sequence comes from Lissotriton helveticus, assembly GCF_964261635.1. NCBI lineage: Eukaryota > Metazoa > Chordata > Amphibia > Caudata > Salamandridae > Lissotriton > Lissotriton helveticus. The sequence continues at coordinate 524,422,433 of NC_136063.1, read as the reverse complement.
TGTACGCGGTGATAGTATCTGGTCACGTACGCCATTTGGAAGTAGCGGTCTAATTCAGCAAAGTTTCAAAACGTGAAAAGGAGTAAATCCAAACATATCCGGATTTAATATATCTTCTGAGCTCGATTCAAGCATACAATTGTTAAAGTATAAAACCTTTTATGTATTTTTTTAAAATACCAAGGTGTGTACATTCGGTCACACACGAAAGTTTAAAAAGACATTCGGCTCCATTTAATGAAAATTTTCATAATATTAAAAAAGAAGCCTAGGTTTAGTCTCTTTGACGTAGTATAAGTTCTTTGATGGGTCTATGAAGAAATTCAATAAGTTCAGATTGCAAAGTTTTCACGAAATATATAGGCGGGTGCGCGCAGTCGGTCGCGCACGAAAGCCTGGAAATGCGCTATCCATTTTATTGAGAACTGTTGCCGAGAGTGCGCACACCCGGTCGTGCACGAAAGTTTAGAAAGGCTATTTTTATTTACAGGCAAATTTTAATGCGTTGAAAAAAAGGTAAGGTACAGACTTTCTAATTCTGTATCGCTTTACAAGGAGTCTGTATGGAACTTGAACAGTGAAGAAAACGGCTTGTTTCTGAAAAAAATATTGCCAGAACTTTATTGACAAAAGTATAGGTTGTATACACAAGATATTTCTGAATTAGCATTTTAAAAACCAATGAAATTCACTGAAAAAAACATAGGTTTTACACATGTTATAGTTAGGAAGTAGCATTTACAAAACCTATGAAATTCACTGAAAAAACCATAGGTTTGATACCAGTTATAGTTAGCTGGAAATTTTACTGATATAAAACCAATGAAATTCCACGTTATAGTTAGTTGGACTCACTATAACTTGCGCGTGTAATGCACTGCTGATTACGTCACATATTACATCACTCATGACATCACTGATGACACCATCCAGTGAATGTGTGTCTTTCTGAAAAATAAATATGTGTTATATATGTATATATTATTGAATATCTTAGTGAATACATATATTAGTGAGTAATGCTTAAATATTTAAATATATGTATTAGTGTTTCACTTTGTGTATAAGTTGCTGCATGGGTTGATGAGTAGGTACATGTGTATGTATATAGGTGATAAGATGTTTTTCTTAGTATCAGTATGAGTGTTTGCATGCTTTGGTGGGAGTATTACTTAGTACATAGATGCAAGAATGACTGAGTCTCTGTTTGTATGTGTTTTGAAGACAGCATATGTGCAGGACTGTATGGGTGGATGAGTGTGTATATGTCTGTGTTAGTGAGTGAATGACTGTCTTATTAGTGTCTTTATCAGTAACTACATATGTTATAATCTAGTATATGTGAATATTGATGTATATAAGTGAGTATATGTGAGAGTGAGGGATTGTAAGAGTTCCTGTTTAAATTAGTATGTGTTTCTATAAGTGATTTTTTAAGAGAGTAAGTATGTGTAAGTTTCCTTAGAAGTAAAGTGGTAGTGTGTGTATATTTGTTTATGCAAATAAATGTATGTTCAATAGTTTATTTGCATGTGTGAGTATGTGTGTGAATAACTTTTGGATGACTGTCGGTGTGTAACAGGATGTGTAGGTGTATCACTACATATGATTAGTGAATATATGTATGAGTGACTATATAGAACTGTTGTTGAATTAGTGCATGTGTATATACATGGTGGAATTATTGAATTGGTTGTTGTAACTGGTATGGGTATCTCCATTTTTTTGAACATTTTAGTTTCTATTTTTGAATATGCGTTTCAAGGGTTAGATTACAGTGAAAGGAGGTCTGTTACTGTGTCACAAGGATGGTGTCATCAGTGATGTCATGAGTGATGTAATATGTGACGTCATCAGCAGTGCATTACACGCGGAAGTTATAGTGAGTCCAACTAACTATAACGTGGAATTTCATTGGTTTTATATCAGTAAAATTTCCAGCTAACTATAACTGGTATCAAACCTATGGTTTTTTCAGTGAATATATATATATATATATATACATATATATATTACCTACTGGCGGTCGCCAGTAGGTATATATAGTTAGGATTTTGTCTCTATGGGTTTTTTGAAAATTCTATGTCTAATAACTTTGGCGTTTGTGGACGGAATTGGCTGAAATTTTCAGGAAAATGGCACATTTTGTTTCTGAGCAGCCCCTGAAAATTGGGGGGGGTTCGTCCAGGGGGGGTCGAGAAAAAAGGGGGGTCCCAAAACGTGTTTTTAACATTGAGTTTTCCATAGGGCGGTTGGCCTCACTTTTAGCCCGAACGGCTGAATGGATTTGCACGAAACTTGGCAAAATTGTAGAGACTGGTAGCCCGATGTGCCTTTTGTAGGTCTCAATATATGTGCTCCAGTGGATTTTGAGAAATTAACGTTTAAAAAAAGATATATATCTGTAACAGCGGACCGGGCAGCGCTCCAGTTCGCGTACTTTTCGCGCAACGGAGCTTTGTGAAGCGAAGCTGATTGGTTCTCCGGCATCTGTAAACATTCCAAACAGTCCGTAGCGGCCGCCATCTTGTCTCTCGGTAGGATCGAGAGACAAGCGGAGGCCAAACCGAAGGGGCAAATGACCATAAGGGGGCATAGTAGATCCTCCCTGACCGTTTAGGTTTGATGTGGAGGTTTTAAAAGGGCCCCGCGGGGCAAAAAAAATAAAAAATAATAATAATCGAACAGCTGAATGGATTTGCACGAAACTTGGCAAAATTGTAGGGACTGGTAGCCCGATGTGCCTTTGCTAGATCTCAATATATGTGCTTCAGTGGATTTTGAGAAATTAACGTTCAAAAAAAGATATATATCTGTAACAGCGCACCGCTTCGCGTACTTTTCGCGTTACGGAGCTTTGCGAAGCGAAGCTGATTGGCTCTCCGGTGTCTGTAAACATTCCAAACAGTCCATAGCGGCCGCCATCTTGTCTCTCGGTAGGATCGAGAGACGAGAGGAGGCCAAAGCGAAGGGGCAAATGACCATAAGGGGGCATAGTAGATCCTCGCTGACCCCCTAGGTTTGATGTGGAGGTTTTAAAAGGGCCCCGCGGGGCAAAAAAAAAAAATAATAATAATAATCGAACGGCTGAATGGATTTGCACGAAACTTGGTAAAATATTAGGGACTGGTAGCCCGATGTGCCTTTGCTAGGTCTCAATATATGTGCTTCAGTGCATTTTGAGAAATTAACGTTCAAAAACAAGATATATATCTGTAACAGCGCTCCGCTTCGCGGAGATAAAATTATATCTGTATTACCTAGCTGTTGCTAACACCAGTTAGCGACGGCTAGTAGGAGATAGCGACCATCTTGGGCCCCACTTTGCATGTGAGTGATATTTATCACTAATGACATGCAAAGTGGGCATGCCAAGATGTTAGCGACTGGAAACAGTCGCTAACATCGCTATCTCCTATTATCAACTTTTGGAAATATTCGAGATAAGCGCGAATATCTCCAAAAGCTAGCACCTGCCCTGAGCAGTTCTTAGCCATGTTATCCAATGGGAGGTGGATAACATGGCTAAGAGCATTAGCTCGGTAATGCATGAATATCGCTGAGTTTTCAGCGATATTAATGCATTGCGGTCGTTTTTTATCGTATTTGCGATAAACCTTGATAATAGCAAGGTTTATCTGCGATAATTTCTGACGGTAAAAAAATCGTTGCTAAGCATCGTTAGGGATAAATATCGCTTAACTTTGGTAATATGCCCCAACGTCTGTTAACGTTCGATTCGAAGGAAATCAGGAAGTGTTGAAAAACATTGTCTGCGCCATCTTGTCTTTTTTCAAATGCCACACTTTTGTCGTGCACGGCAGCCATTTTAGATGCCTTGACCAGACCCACTCTGTGCACGCTGTCGATCCTTAGCATGGCTCCCCACCCTCGCAAGCATCTCCCCCAGGCAGTGGTCACCCCCGCTCTCTGTCTTATGCATGGGTAATAAACCTCCCCCCATCTGCGCTGCTCTTCCCTGAGAATCACACCCTGTGCCTGCCCGACACCTCCCTTTCGCCCTATTCACTACCGCACCCTCTGACACTCCTTTTCCTCTGTGTCCGATTGTCCAGGCTGGTCCTAGGGTATCAGCTAGCCCTGCAGATGTAGTTTATGGCCACAGCTGTAAAGAATCACCCCTCTTCAAAGGAGTTATAGTAGATCAAGGCCCACACTCGATGAGATCCGTCACAGCAGAAGCGTTGCTATTATCTGAAAACCATCCTGTATTGTGATTGGGGAGGGGACCGAGCCTGAAGCGGAAGATTCCAGGGATGACTCTTTGTACATCAAAGTTTTTACAATTATGTGTCACATTAAAAATATATAGCACTCCTACAAAGTAGTAAGATTATAAAACTTTAATAATTTATAAATATATACAAGAAAACAAAAATAGTAATAACATATAAACATTTTTAGGGAAAAACAACGAAGTAGCGGTCGGCTGTGCGAATAGTCCCAACGCAGCACAACGTCCAGATTTCCGGCGTGGGGCGTCGCGGGGGGTGGGTCATCAGTAGCAAACTGTTGTGCGAATAGTTCCAAGGCAGGAGAACGCGCTGAAATCTAGATGACACGAAAGTGATGTCTAGTAAGTTGCCACCCAGCAAATAACGGCGTGGGGCGTCGCGGGGGGTGGGTCATCAGTAGCAAACTGTTGTGCGAATAGTTCCAAGGCAGCAGAACGATGGCACCAAGGTGATGTCCAGTAAGTTGCCGCACTGGTTTTGGTATCCTACAATGCTGCTCCGAATAACGGCGTGGGGCGCCCCGGGGGAGGCGGCGTGAACGGGCCTCTCCAGGTGGAGTGTCATCTGTTGTAGTGGGGCGCCCCTTTACCGTTTCAGTTGCCATTCCGTCCGTTTTTGGTCCACTGTGTCAAAAGCCGCAATTCAGCTGAGTTGCGCCCACTCTTGCGGTGCAGCGATAGGCGGCTGTCACAGGACTCTCAAAATGGCGGCAGGCTCTTTACTTTTTGGGCCTGGTCCACTGAAATGGCCCTGGGACACCTTGGAAATCGGACGCTTGTCTGCTAGGTCTTGGACCCCATTCTCGAAAGCGTCCCCCTCCGCCTTGAGAATTCATCAAAAGTTTTGGGGGCCCCGACTACTGCAGGCTTCTGGTGGGGAGCGGCTGCCATGATTGCTCGCGGAATGACCACGACGGAGCTACGAGATGGTGGTGCTCTCATGCTGACGCCAGCTTCAGTCTGAAACATCCAGAAACAAGGTGGGGCTTTCATCGTTTGGGAAAAAAAAAAAGTTTTCATCCAATGAAAAGTGTTGTTTTTAGGTCATATGATCAAGCCTTCCATCATTAGGAAACCAAAAGTAAAATGAACCAATGAAAAGTTTTATAAACAAGTCACATGACCTGTTTTGCGGCATAGGGTATAAAATGCGGAGAAAATACGTTGGCACGTGAGGCGGCGTCAGTAGCGGACCGATGTGCGAATAGGCCGAAGGCAACACAACGCGCCAAGATCCGGATGGCACCGAGGTGGTGTCCAGCAAGTTGCAGCACTGGTGTGGCCATCCTACAATGCTGAAAGTCGGCGTGGGGCGCCCCGTTGGCCTGTGAGTTTGCGTCAGTAGCGGACCGATGTGCGAATAGGCCGAAGGCAGCACAACGCGCCAAGATCCGGATGGCACCGAGGTGGTGTCTAGTAAGTTGCCGCACTGGTGTGGCCATCCTACAATGCTGAAAGTCGGCGTGGGGCGCCCCGTTGGCCTGTGAGATGGCGTCAGTAGCGGACCGATGTGTGAATGGGGCCGAAGGCAGCGCAACAATATTTTCGGAATAGAAGACACCACTAGGCGCTGAGATGCCAAGATCCGGATGGCACCGAGGTGGTGTGTAGCAAGTTGCTGCACTGGTGTGGCCATCCTACAATGCTGAAAGTCGGCGTGGGGCGCCCCGTTGGCCTGTGAGTTTGCGTCAGTAGCGGACCGATGTGTGAATAGGCCGAAGGCAGCACAACGCGCCAAGATCCGGATGGCACCGAGGTGGTGTCTAGTAAGTTGTCGCACTTCTGTGGCCATCCTACAATGTTGAAAGTCGGCGTGGGGCGCCCCGTTGGCCTGTGAGATGGCGTCAGTAGCGGACCGATGTGCGAATGGGGCCAAAGGCAGCGCAACAATATTTTCTGATTTGAAGACACCACAAGGCGCTGAGATGCCAAGATCCGGATGGCACCGAGGTGGTGTCTAGCAAGTTGTGGCACTGGTGTGGCCATCGTACAATGGTAAAAGTCGGCGTGGGGCGCCCTGTTGGCCTGTGAGATGGTGTCAGTAGCGGACTGATGTGCGAATGGGGCCAAAGGCAGCGCAACAATATTTTCTGACTGACACCACAAGGCGCTGAGATGCCAAGATCCGGATGGCACCGAGGTGATGTCTAAGTTGCGGACTGATGTGCGAATGGGGCCAAAGGCAGCGTAACAATATTTTCTGTATGGAAGATACCACTAGGCGTTGAGATGCTAAGATTCGGATGGCACCGAGGTGATGTCTAGCAAGTTGCTGTACTGGTGTGGTCATCCTACAATGCTGAAACTCGGCGTGGGTCGCCCCATTAGCCTGTGAGATGGCGTCAGTAGCGGACCGATGTGCGAATGGGGCCAAAGGCAGCGCAACAATATTTTCTGACTGACACCACAAGGCGCTGAGATGCCAAGATCCGGATGGCACCGAGGTGATGTCTAAGTTGCGGACTGATGTGCGAATGGGGCCAAAGGCAGCGTAACAATATTTTCTGTATGGAAGATACCACTAGGCGTTGAGATGCCAAGATTCGGATGGCACCGAGGTGATGTCTAGCAAGTTGCTGTACTGGTGTGGTCATCCTACAATGCTGAAACTCGGTGTGGGTCGCCCCATTAGCCTGTGAGATGGCGTCAGTAGCGGACCGATGTGCGAATAGGCCGAAGGCAGCACAACGCGCCAAGATCCGGATGTCACCGTGGTGGTTTCATAGTTGAGAGGCACTTCATCTGCAGTGGGGCGCCGAGATCCGGATGGCACCGAGGTGATGTCTAGCAAGTTGCTGTACTGGTGTGGTCATCCTACAATGCTGAAAGTCGGCGTGGGGCGCCCCATTAGCCTGTGAGATGGCGTCAGTAGCGGACTGATGTGCGAATGGGGCCAAAGGCAGCGCAACAATATTTTCTGAAGAGAAGACACCAAAAGGCGCTGACATTCCAAGATCCGGATGGCACCGAGGTGGTGTCTAGCAAGCTATGCAGTTGAGTTGTGTGCGCACTTGCGGCGAATAGGTCGAAGGCAGCATAACAATGTTTTCTGAATAGAAGACACCACAAGGCGTTGAGATTCGGTTACCACCGAGGTGATGTCTAGCAAGTTGCCGCACTGGTGTGGCCATCCTACAATACTGCTCCGAATAACGGCGTGGGGTGCCCGAAGGGGGGGGGAGGCGGCGTGAATGGGCCTTCCTAGGTGGAGGCTCGTCTGCTGTAGTGGGGCGCCCCTTTACCGTTTCAGTTGCCATTCAGCTGAGTTTCGGCTGCTCTTGATGCTACAGCGACAGGCGGCTGCAAGAGGACTCTCAAAATGGCGGCCTGTTCTTTGGATTTGGGCCTGGTCCACTAAAATGGCCCTGGGACACCTTAGAACTCGGACGCTCGATTTTTTTTTCCTTTCCTGTACATGCAAAAAAAGGTAAATGCCCGGTACGTTACACGCTTCATCTGCCACGATGAACTCTCCAGAGGAACCGAAAAAAAATATAGTTGTGGTAACTATACCATGCATCGTCATATGGAGAGGTGGCACCAATTAATTATAGTGCTGCATAAAAGAGAGATTTGGAGGAGAACCCCTGACCTGCTAGTACATTCATCAAAGAAGTGGCACTGAGAGCTTCAGAGGCAAGGGAAACGGTCCCAAATATTTAGAAGAACTTTGGAAAGATTAAAATGACATGTTTAGATTGTGGCAAATTAATTTCATGTGGACAGATGAGTGTTACTCTAATAAATACAGCATATGAACATCATCATAGTCGATGGTTGGTAGAGACATTTTGACTATATCCTGGACCTGCCCGTCCTCGCCCAAAATGGCGCCGGAATAAATGGGACTCGTAACTCCTTGTTGTGTACTGGTTGCAGAACCTTGAAATCACGAGATACGTATGCAGTTTTCAAGCACATGGCGGGCGGGGACGAGAATTGATTGAATATTTCAACATCCCTATTGATATTAAGTTCTGATGTGTTATTGATTACTGTACTGTTGAAAGTTCGAATTAACGTCACCCATGGTACTTGCCCGCAAATGTATATCTAGATAATTTTATTGTAACTGGCCCTGTCGTATTTTAATTATAAAATGTACGTCCACCGATTCCGTAACTGTTAGACACCTTAGTTCTTGCAACCTAATGGCCCGCCCGTTACGTTCCTCTACAGTGTAAATGTCTATTCATCATATACGATTACAGTTTGCTCCGTGGCAGGCCCACGTGGTTATAGGCTCGTATTTGTATAATGAAATTTTCACAATAAAGGTTTTTAAAAGAAAACATGGTAGTAGTATATACATTGGTAAAGTTTTTAATAATAGTCACTGTTTTAGAATCATTAAAAGGCAAGTGAAATAAAGCAGACCAATTACATGAAGGGTAAAAGGTATAATACGAAGGAACGCAGTAAAGATAAATGGTCAAGGGCTGTTGTGTTTTCTATTCCTGCAACATAAAGTGATCGATAAGAATCTCATATTCAGGCGTATCGGCGACTAAGACAGCAGGTCGACCCTCTTTTGCTCAACGGCTCCGTCATGGGACAAAGAAACGCTCTTTTTCTCGAAAAAAGAATATATTTTACTTGCAGGACAGTTGTAAAATTTCCGGGAAAGTACATTAGCCTGGAACATTATAACATATATTTAAGAAAAAATAATGTTCGGAAGTAATGAAAAGCGTAATTTTTAGGTCATATGACCAAGCCTTTCATCATTACAATAAGAAAAGTAAAATGAACCAATGAAAAGTTTTATTAACAAGTCACATGACTTGTTATGCTTACGTTACGCGCTGCGCGCCCCGGATGACTTCCGGATGCGCTAACGGGGCGCGTCATATGACGCATTACGCGACAACGCAGGTCCAGAATATAGTCAAAATGTCTCCACCAACCAGCGGTCGGAACACAACCCCTTTCAGCAGGCTAAATAGTTCTGTTAAATGACAACAGAAGGGACAGGCAACAAGAACCATCAGTCAAAGAGGGGAGGGCTAGTTCTTCTCTACCGGGTTACATTGGGGCGCTACCGGAACTGATCGAATTGGTAGTCTACAGTGTTTCTGGATGTTTCAGACTGAAGCTGGGGTTAGCATGAGAGCAGCACCATTTCGTAGCTCCGTCGTGGCCATTCCGCAACCAATCATGGCAGCCGCTCTTTATCGTTATTTTGGGCGGGGTGGGTGGCGGAGCCGAGCTGTTTTGCAGCCATCATTGTGTGGAGTTCAGTTCATCTCACTAGTTTTGTATTTGTCATGAGGGGTTGTTCCTAATGTTTCTATTTTAGCGAGGTCAAAAAGAGATCCCATTAGTGGCCTACTGATTTTGCTCGATTCCTCTTCTTTTTTTTTACACGATTTTTCGTTATCTGCAAAGACTAAACAGAGTATTGCGACTCTGTGTTTGTTTGTAAATAGAGAATGAACCAAAGAGAACTAATTCTAAAACAGTAAATACTTGGATAACAATCAATCAAATGGAGAGAGAAGCAGGCACGACGGATTACAATGGGGGCAAAGGCCTGCGTTAACTACCTTTCACTATCTGCAAAGAGAGAGTACTCCTAATAGAAATGAGGGGGGGGCACCATTCAAAGCAGATCAGTGTGCATAAACACGAAAATGTTTTCACTTACCACGTACTTGACATTCGACAGCTTATGATATTTGCTATTAAAAAACCATTGAAATTCACTGAAAAAACCATAGGTTATAGACCATATATAGTTAGGAATTAGCATTTACAAAACCTTGAAAATTCACTGAAAAAACCATAGGTTATAGACCATATATAGTTAGGAATTAGCATTTAAAAAACCTTATTTTACTCACACAAAACCATTGAAATTCCATATATAGTTAGTTGCACTAACTATATATCGCGCACCCGCAATCCACTGCTGATCATGTCACATATTACATCATTCATGACATGGTCAGTGACATCACTGATGACATCACTGATGACATCTCAAATGACATCACTGATGACATCTCAAATGACATCACTGATGACATCACTGATGACATCTCAAATGACATCACTGATGACATCACTGATGACATCTCATTTGACATTACTGATCACATCACTGATGACATCATTCATGTGATAATACGATGAACCTCTTCAGACTCTAATATAACCTTAGATACACTCAGTGTAAACAGACACTCATAGACTGTCACTCATCCATGGAGTTACTCAGACACTTAGTCAGTCATGCAAAGAATCAATCACACCTCCATTTCCTCAACTATACAGTTATACACACCTTACTTATTCAAACATATACTAAAACATATTTACTCACTTATACAATCCTGGATACAAGTTCACAATGATCCATACAGCCACTCACACATTCACTGGCTCTTATGCACAGTTATTTATATATGTCAACTCTCACATGTACTGTGTTTTACATATGTACTTACTTTGACATGTAGCACTGAGATATCCATTCACTCACCAATACACTCATGCACACAGTCAACCGCCCATACAGCTGTTTCCACATGCACTTTTGAACCCATACATCTAGTCAATCAACTGCTCACACATCTATGCAGAGAGTCATACACCTCCCAGCCACCCACACACACACTCAGTCTCCCATACAAATGCTTGGGCAACCAATCAATAACCCATACAGTTAATCATATAGCTAATGATCAACACATGCAGCAGTTTACAGAACAACAGACATAATGATGCACAAATTAAGACAGTTTAGTCACTAACCCATGCACTCAGTGAGACACATTTAATCAGTCACTCATACAGTCAGCCATGCCCCTACTAAATCCTTCATCAAGACACTTATACATCCACTCATTCTTCAATATGTAAGACATATTTTAACTTTACAGAATTATACAGTCACTGGATGTAGTCATCAGTGATGTCATTTGAGATGTCATCAGTGATGTCATCAGTGATGTTATTTGAGATGTCATCAGTGATGTCATCAGTGATGTCACTGACCATGTCATGAATGATGTAATATGTGACATGATCAGCAGTGGATTGCGGGTGCGCGATATATAGTTAGTGCAACTAACTATATATGGAATTTCAATGGTTTTGTGTGAGTAAAATAAGGTTTTTTAAATGCTAATTCCTAACTATATATGGTCTATAACCTATGGTTTTTTCAGTGAATTTTCAAGGTTTTGTAAATGCTAATTCCTAACTATATATGGTCTATAACCTATGGTTTTTTCAGTGAATATATATATATATTCAAAACGGTACTGCTTCAACGATCCTCAGCCTGGCAACGCTGGCGCCGTGCATGGCCGCAGTCGCCACACTTTGTTTCACCAACGATTCCTCATTCACCTCCACATTCGGTATCAAGGAAAACGGCACACCAGGTAAGTTCAGGCACAATTAATATTTAATGTGCACTCTCCAAAAGACGACGCGTTTCGGCGAGAAGCCTTTATATATATATCATGTGGGCTTGTCTGAACGGCCCATTTTCAATAATTGAATACTCCATTAACTTGCTAAGTCTGTCTTTGCTTACACATCTTGAAAAACGTTTGAGGATAAAATTATGCAGGACCATGTGAATAGCTGTACCCCTTGGCTTTTGTTATGCTGGGCTTTGCCCTCATCACACCAGATCTAAGAGGTAATGAAGACAGACTAAGGAACACAAGTCAGATAGGGCTCTTAAGCTGATTACTTCACGTATTTGTCTCTCCTTTCTCTTTCTCCATCTCTAGTCCTTTAGAAGAAAACATAAAGCTATTAAGAGGCTATGGGTCGGACAACAGAACAAACCTGTAACGTCACAGGGAGTCACCAGGCATATGATGTCACTTGTACTATATCTGTTTCTCAGTTTTTTGCAATATCAGTGATTCTCCTACGCATCTCATATGCTTTTGATCTCATATGTGTTTAGCCTCCAAGTCAGCTTGTGTATTTAATTTACAGTATAATTACCATTTACAGAGAGAAACAGATATACACATTAAAGTCAGATAGAGACCACCATTCCCTTGCACTCTATGGTTTATGGTGTATCTCTCTTTTGAAATACTATTCATTCTCCCATGCCTTGTGTCAGAGGGAGAAGGAAGTAGAGAGAGTGGATGTGTGTGGTATTTAATTGCATTGGCTAAACATTGACAAATGTTCTTAATTAACACTCTGATATATTGCGCTGTCAATGAATGAAATGGACCCAGCTGCTCCTAGAAGTATCCCAACGCTCAGCTCATAGTTAGAATCACAATTTTTGACAAGCCCTTTATTCTTATAGAAACAGCCATGTCTTAAGACTTTTTTGGACATGGTAATAGAATCCAAAGAGCAGAGCTCAAGGGGGAGCTTATTCCATGCTGATGGCTCCAGAAAGGAATAAACCCTCCCTTCTGCTCTAGCACAGCAAATCGTGGGAATCCTTGCCCATAGGGTGCTTGTGGATCACAGGTTCTTGGTGGGAGGTAGAAATTGATTTTGGCGCCCAGGGACTTTCTCCTATGTGATGAAGCACTGGGTGAACTAAAACCAGTTCTTTAAACAGGATCCTCTTCCTCACTGGGAGCTAGTGAAGGGTGTGAAGATTAAGGGACACATGTTCTCAATGGTAGGTTGAGGAGAATGCAGGCTACCTTATTCTAGACCACCTGGAGTCTATTAACTGGGTAGTCTGGTAGTCCCCGATACAAAGCATTTATATAATCCAACCTCAATGTGATAAGTCCCTGGACAACAGATTCTCTGGCAGAAAATAAGAGAAAGAGCAGAAATATCTTCAGAATTTGAAGCAGGGAAAAACAAAAGCCTACCATGGAATTAATTTGTGGTTGAAAAGAGAAATCACCGTCAAATTTGATCCCGAGAATTTTGACTACTCGCTCCTGGGGGCCTGGTGGGGAGGCACCTATCGGTCTAAATATCTGCCAAGCTGTCTGGGAATTTTGACTGAAAATCTGAATTTCAGTTTTATCTGTCAGTTTTCATCTGTGTTAGACTTCAATTGATTAATGGTCATCCAGTAAAATTCAGCTGCTAGACAAGATTTATTTGATTCTCCTGCAATATCTTCTCTTTTCTTGCAGGAGAATCAGCTGTGTGTCATTGGCGTAGGAGATCACTTTTGCTCCTATCACCAGCTGTGCTAGTTGTGTCAGATAAATGTTGAACAGTGTGGGTCTCTGGGCAGAGCTATTAGGCACCCCCTCTGTTAGTTCAGGGGACTCTGAGGAGAAAGGAGGGACCCATGCCTCTTGCCCTTTACCACTCAAGAAACATGCCAGCCCCTTATGGAACCTGAATCTCCACTCCAATTGATTGGAGATACACCAGCAACCTGAAGCGGGGGGCCATGTCAAAGGTAGATGACAGATCTAACATTTTTAGCACTGCCTTCCCCCCTGAATCAAGGAGGCCTCCAATGTACTTAGCAACCTCCATCAATGCAGTCTCAGTGCTAAAAATGTGTTTATTAACTTTTCCATCACTTTGGACAGAGCTGCCAGCAAAGATATCGACCTGTAGTTGGACAGTTCTGTAGGGTATGCCCTCGTTCTTTTTTGCCTGTTTCCAGATATGTGGCACTATTGCTGTAGACAGAGAATAATGTAATGCCTTATTGACTAAAAGGTGATGACAGTTGCCCAAAGTTCTAATAGATTGGGAGGGCAAGGATCCGTAGGTGATCCTGATTTAAGGCTGTGAATAGCCACCAGTGTCCATTCCAAGGGGATATGGTCCAAAGTCAGTAGTGAGGAACTCTACTATGGTGACTGTACTCACGTTTACTACACCCATCAGATCAGGTCTTTGTGTATTAGTATACTAGAGTTAATGCTTGCTTGAATATTAAATAATTTTTTATGAAAATAGAAGGCCAGCTGTTTGCAGTACAGCAGCTTGACTTAGGTGACAAAAAATTTTGCCACCTTGAAACTTTCTCTCGATTTATTCTCTGCTACCACTATCTTTTCTATAAAATAGAACTTCTTTTCTCTTTTGACAGTGGAATAATACTTTCTTGATGCTGACCTGCATAAGATTTTGTCATGGCCTTATAATTTTTTCACCATTTCCAAATTCTTGCAGCATTTCTTCTCTACCCTGAGACTGCCTGTAAACCAGGGATCTGACGGATAACTTCTACAGGGTTTACGCAGTGAGACCAGGGCCAGTTCATCGGTCATATTACAAATCCAGCTCTAGACCAAACAGGACTCTCCCTCAACTAAGCCTGAAAGACAGGGAGCTCTCTTTTCCAGAAAACAGAGTAATCCACTTTCTGGACCTTATGAAATGCTCTAAACCCATAAGGAGCTCTGGTAGGCAGGTCTTTCATTTTTAATAAGACCAGCCAGGTGAGCTTAATCAGGTAATGATCAGTCCAGACTTGCAGGATGGGTTCATCGGCCCGCAGTTTAACATTAGAGAAGTCCTGGTCCAACACATGGCTTGTCTGATGTGTGGGTTTGAAGTCAGCTTAAGCACTGCCCAGGTGTCTAATAATGTAGTCACCTCTTTATCTTCTGTTCAATCCATGTGCAAATAAACATCTCTCTGCACCATAAAATGTGCATATCTTAAGGCCAGGTGAGCTACTGCATTGCCAAAGGAATTAAGAAAGGCTCCTGCAGGGCCCGGAGGTCTATACAGTAACACTCCTGCTATGGATTGGTGAGGGTAAAAAGTGAGGTAGAAGCCCAGTGCTTCTGCTCCATCTAGATCTTTGGTAGGGATCATCAAACAGTTGTTCCTTTTAGCCTATAGCGACCCCTCCTCCTCCCCACTAGGGCGATCAAGATTAAGGATTTTGTATCCCCCTTGGTGATGGCTGTTGCAAACATTTTTCATAGATGTTTATTGTTAATTATCATTTGTTAATGCCGTTATCACCATCAGGTCTCTAAGCGCTGTCAAAGAGATCCCAGCCCTCGCATGTGGGGGAGTGAGGGGGTTTAGATTAGGTCCCAGGCCTCTGCAAAAAGAACTGTTTTAAATTTCTTCCTGAATGGGAGAAGGGTGTGTTCCTTGCATACATTCTCCAGCAGGTTGTTCCATGTATGGGGGATGGATGAGGATAATGCGCTTCCTCCTTTCGAGGACAGGTTGAATTGGGGGCAAGCCAGAAGGCTGGCATCAGAGGACGATAGCACCCTGCTGGGAGTATTATTGGCTAGGCGGTCTTTGATGTAGCTAGGGGCTAGGCCATAGATGGCCTTATGTGCGGTGAAAAGGCCTTTGAACTGTGTTCTCTGTCCAACCGGGAGCCAATGCAACTACTTTAGGAGAGGTGATGCATGGGCTCGCCTGGGCGGCCCTAAAGATTACTCTAGCAATGTTGTTCGTGATAACCTGCAATCTAGCCAGAAGGTTACCCGGGAGGCCGATATACAAGGAGTTACCATAGTCGAGGCGTGATAGTATCAAAGCAGACACTGCCATTCTGAGTGTATTGAAGGTGAGTAGATGGCAAGTTTACGCAGCTGCCTCATCATTCCTGTACATATTCTGTAGCCTTGCTGTCAGGGCCCCTCTTCCTACATCGAGATTTCCCTGTATAGGTGTGAGAGTAGCCAATTCCTACAAAGTAGTGACCAGGGCGACCCCTTTAAGTGTGGTTGTCAAACAGTAGCCAACATGTGAGCTCGCTCTCCAGTACACTGATTGTCTTGGGAGGGGTATCGTTGGAAAGGGGTGAATCCCCTCTTTGTCAATGGTATCTCTGCACCACAGTTGAGCGATCCCCAAGCCGGTGTCGACTATCTAAACAACAGGGATTTTGGGGGAGCAGCCCCATTGGACAAGGGCTTGTGCTCCCCACACTTCCAAAGCATGTCAGTGTTGTTGACTTTCCTGGCGGTGGATGGGAGTGATTACCTCCAGTCTGCCCAAATGGTTGCACAGAAAGCCCACTAGACACCAGTTTTTTTTTTTTTTTTAAAGACAAAGGGGTGGGGACTTTCCACTATGGACATGGCCATTCCCCCACTCCTAAAGGCGACGTATAGTCTTTCTGCCCCCCTGGTGGGCAGTTGGGGGTGAATACTCCCACCCTGCCCTCCGGAGGGGCAGAAAGGCCACTGGTAACCATTGTATAAAAGCAAAGGAGTTGGGGCTGTACATCATGAGCGTGGCCATGCTCCTACCCCAACAGGGGCCACAATAGACTTTATTATTTCCTCTGGAGTGGTTAGGGATATTCACCCCCAATTAGCCCACCATGGGGCAGAAAGCTGACTAGACACCATGGATTTCAAAAAGTCCTGAAAAGGAGGTAAAGCCCACCCTGGCATTGGGTGATACCACCACCCCAGAAGTAACAGTAGTATATTTCTGTATCCCTGGTGCAGATAGGAGGTTTCTCCAATTTAGGAGATAGCCACGAATATACCTCCGGGGGTAGAGATCTCACTAGAAACCACATATTTTGCATTTAGGGCCAAAGAAAGGGGCACAGGTGTTGCACTCTGGCATCGGCCACATCCTTACCCCAAAAAGGACAAACCAATCTTCCTGTCCCCCCCAGGGAAGGTAGGGGTTTGGCCCCCAATTTGCCGCTGTGGGAGGCAGAATGCCCACTAGACAGAAGGGAGTTCAAAATGACACCAAAGCAAACAAAAGGAGGGAGCAGCAATCCCTGGAATCGAAACATGCATACCCCGCAACAGAAGGGGCAATAGTGCCTTTCACCCCCTAGTTCCAGATAGGACGTTTTTCCCAATTGGAGAGGTTGCCCTAAATACCCCATCCCTGGGGAAATAGAAAGGCCACTAGATAACGAGAATTTTTCATTTGGGGCAAAAGAAAGGTGTGAGGGTGTTGCACCCTGGTACTGGCCACACTCCTACCCCAAAAGGGACAAACCAGTATTTTAGACTCCTCGGAGGCACAGAGGGAGTTTGCCTCGAGGCTGCCCCTGGGAGGCAGAAATGCCACCGGATGGCAGCACAATATTTGTTGTCAAATAGTAAGGTAGGGCTAGCCCCTCTTCACATCAGGTCTCATCCTCAACCTGAAAGACTCAACAGTCTTTCTGCTTCCCTCTGAACTAAAATATCAAATCCCAATGGCAACCAAGAGGACACTTGATCCTTTTGGGTATTATTTTTACATATGTGGCTAAATTCCACTGTAGTCCTACTTGCCCTGGTGAATGGCTGCACGTTTTAGGATTCGGTAGGCTTCCACCTGGGGTAAACAACCAGACCCAGACATTTCTGAAAACTAGACATCGAGGAGAGTACATACATATTTGCTAGGTTTCCCTATGTGCCGGCTAAGTCAGGGCACAAAATCCACAGTTACTGAAATTTTTTAAAAAGGTCAGTTTTCAGTGGAAAAATGTGATGTGTCTATGATGCGTTTTGGGCTATCTCCTGTCCCTGGTATTAGGCCTTCCCACACAGGTTAAGTACCATTTTCATTGAATGATGTAGGAGAATGCTGGTTGATGGAAAAAAATGTGGCTCCACGCCGGTTACAGAAGTTTGCCTCACAGAAATGTGAAGAAATGTTTTGTTATTTTAGCTAAAGTTAGAGGTTTGCAAAGGCTTATTGATAAGGAAATGTGGTAAGAGACACACAGATCACCCCACCCTGGAATCCCCTAGGTGTCTAGTTTCAAAAAATGTGCAGGTTTGCTAGGACCCAAACTTCAGTGCTGTCCACATTGCAAAGAAAGGATCAATTTTCAGTGGAAATATTTGCTGTGTCCATGTTGCGTTTTGGACCATTTCCTGTCATGAGCACTAGGCCCTCCAACACAAGTGAGGTACCATTTTTATCCGAAGACTTGAGGGAATGCTGGGTGGTAGGAAATGTGCAGCACTCCACAGATTCTAGAAGTTTTCATCACAGAAATGTGACAAAAATTAGTTTTTTTAGCCAACGTTGATGTTTAAAAGGGCTTCTAGGTAAGAACACTTGTAAGAGCCATGCAAGTCACCCCACACTGGAATCCTCTTGGTATCTAGTATTATTTTTTTTTAAACATACAGGTTTGCTAAGTTTAACCAGACGTCAGCTGAGCCGGGGTCCTAAATCCACAGCTACTAACGTTGCAAAGAAAGGGTCAGTTTTCAGTGGAAAATTTGTGATATGTCCATGTTGAGGTTTGGCCCATTCCTATCACATGCACTGGGCCTACCAACACAAGTGATGTACCATTTTTATTGGGCGACATGTGGAAACATAGAATAGTTGAACATTTGCTATTACCAATTGAATTTCTTTGCATTTGTGCCTTACAAATGTAAGTCAGTGTGTAAATAAGAAAATATTTTTTTTAAATGCCCTCTGAACCACATGCTAATATAGGTACCCACAAGTTCAGAGATGTACAAATAGCCTCTGCTCTTAAACTCACTATATGTTGCCCATTGCAGAAATACACAGGTTTCCTGGATAGCCATTTTTCAGTCTACATATTTCACCATATGGATTGTTCTATCTTCGGTACAATATGAAAAATCGTTGTAAGGTGCAGCTCGGTTGTTGGCTCTGGGTACCTCGGGATCTTGAACACCCTACAAACACTATATATCCCCGTAACCAAAAGGGCCTATGGGATGTAATGGCACATTGCTTTTTTAAATTACCCACCATGACAAAAAGTTACCAATAAAAATGTTGTTACAAATGCCCATTTTTCCTAATCAGTTTCATTATTTCTTTATTTCAACAGTTAGTTTATTTGGGAAAACCTTTGGAGATTGACACATATTATCCCCTGCTGAATTCAGAATGCTATCTACTTTTCAGAACTATATAGCTTCCCTGGATTAACAATGGGTTTCACACAGGTATCCACAACAAACTGAAAATAGGTTGAAAGCACAAAAATGAGGAAAAATGGGTGACCTGTTTGAAAAATGCCAAAACTTCAGAAAAAAAGAGTTTTTCTGATTCAGCTCTTTTCCTGAAATCTGGGAAGATTGGGACTTTACAACAGCAAACCTTGTTTTGATGCCATGTTTAAGAAATAAAAACAGGCACTGTTTAGTGGAGTAGTTTTTCCCTAATTTACCCCAAAAACGTAAAGTGTAGCTATAGTTTGACTATTTTCTCTGTCCTCTCTGAGAAAATCAACAAACCCTGCATACTTTTAGAATCCCCATTATGTTGGAAAAAAGGTTAAAATTTGGTGCTGATACCTTATGTGGAAAAATGTAATGGAAGCCTAAGCACGAAGTACCCCAAATTGCTGGCAGAAAGGCTCAGTTCTGAGGTGAAAACACTTCAGCAGCGCAAGTGTTAATTCAGTTAGTGACATGTACTTATAATGCCATCTGGATGGCAGATCCATTCATTTTCTTCTTTAACTATGAAGAAAAGATCTTAACTGTGCTCATGAAATCTCCTTCTGAATGGCAAGCCTTTGATCAGTTTCACATGTATACATTGTGTTGGCCATGCATTTTCTCAGAGAATAATCACAAAAAACACCTAACTGCTGATCAAACTCAGGATCACACCAAACTGAACTGGGACAAATCATCTGAAGGATGCTAGGCACAACCACATGTGCATTTATCTCTTTGCTCTACGCCACACATAAATGCAAGCATGTGCAGCCAAATTCTACCAAGGAGGGCCAGCTGGCCGGCCCTAAATCGGATTGACCAGGACAGTGCCCTGGGCGCAAAGAAAATGGGTGTTTGTTGTGAGGGTGGAATACTGTTGGGGTGTACCGGCAGGAGGTGTGAGGAAGATGGGATGAGGGCAGGGGGTTGATGGGGTTCTAACAGTTACACTGTGGTACATTAAGGGCTGATTAGGAAGTCTTTAACACAACCCGATTGATACCAAGTGGGATGGACGAGCAGCTGTTTGTATGACATTAAGTCAGGCAGGTCCCTGCTGCACCCCTTAGAATATTGGCACCCTGGATCTGGGCCCAGCTCGTCCATGCCTAAGGCTGGCACTGCTCTCAAAAGGGGCAAAATAGCCTCTGCCTTACAAGTAAGTATGGGCGAATGTTGCGGATCTGCGGTCCGCGAATTCACGCAAAATCGCAAATAAATCCACAAGTTCGCTGATTTTTCCGCGAACTTGCGAATTTGCAGAAATATATACTGGAGTACTTTCTACTGGCTAATCAGGAAGTGCTAGCTCGTTGGGTAAATGTATAGTGCTTTTCCTACACTGCAGCTGCGTAAAGGGCCAGAAGAGTTGTCTCCAGTGACCATGTGTGTGTTACTGTGCCATCGCGCCGTAGGGTGCAGGGGTCCCTTGAGTGAGCTGCAGCTGTCCATCATAGTGGGTAAATGGCGGGAAGACGGTGCACACCGCTAGTGTGTGGGTGGGGCCAAACGGGTGGGGCTTCTATGCGAGTTCACATGCCTCTTGTGTGTATAAAAGGTCAGAGACCGATCAGAGCAGCAGACGAGGAGAAAGAAGCTCCTGGTCACAGGAACTGCACGGGGATTGCACTCATGAAAGTGAAGGATGCAGAGGCCTCCATCAAGCTTCACAGCAGATACTGCACCGACGGCAGACACTGGGAGAAAGCACACCTGCCCAGTGCCGGGGTCCCTTGAATGAGCTGTCCATCATAGTGGGTCAGGGTGAGAAAACGGTGCACACCACTAGTGTGTGCGGCGGGGCCAAAGGGCGGGGTTTCTATGCGAGTTCACATGCCTCTTGTGTGTATAAAAGGTCAGAGACCGATCAGAGGAGTAGACGAGGAGAAAGAAGCTCTAGGTCACAGGAACTGAACGGGGATTGCACTCGTGAAAGTGAAGGATGCAGAGGCCTCCATTAAGCATCACAGCAGATACTGCATCAACGGCAGCTACTGGGAGAAAACACACCTGCCCAGCGCTGGGGTCCCTTGAGTGAGCTGTCCATCATAGTGGGTCAGGGCGGAAAAACGGTGCACACCGCTAGTGTGTGCAGCGGGACCAAAGGGCGAGGCTTCAATGCGAGTTCACAGATCTGTTGTGTGTATAAAAGGTCAGAGACCGATCAGAGCAGTAGACGAGTAGAAAGAAGCTCCTGGTCACAGGAACTGCATGGGGATTGCACTTGTGAAAGTGAAGGATGCAGAGGCCTCCATCAAGCATCACAGCAGATACTGCATCGACGGCAGATACTGGGAGAAAGCACACCTGCCCAGCGCCGGGGTCCCTTGAGTGAGCTGTCCATCATAGTGGGTCAGGGCGGGAAAACGGTGCACACCGCTAGTGTGTGCGGCGGGGCCAAAGGGCGGGGCTATTATGCTAGTTCACATGCCTCTTGTGTGTAAAAAAAGGTCAGAGACCGATCAGAGCAGCAGACGAGGAGAAAGAAGCTCCTGGTCACAGGAACTGCACGGGGATTGCACTCGTGAAAGTGAAGGATGCAGAGGCCTCTATCAAGCATCACAGCAGATACTGCATTGACGGCAGATCTTGGGAGAAAGCACACCTGCCCAGCGCCGGGGTCCCTTGAGTGAGCTGTCCATCATAGTGGGTCAGGGCGGGAACACGGTGCACACCGCTAGTGTATGCGGCGGGGCCAAAAGGCGGGGCTTCTATGCGGGTTCACATGCCTCTTGTGTGTATAAAAGGTCAGAGTCCGATCAGAGCAGCAGACAAGGAGAAAGAAGCTCCTGGTCACAGGAACTGCACAGGGATTGCGCTTGTGAAAGTGAAGGATGCAAAGGCCTCCATCCAGCATCACAGCTAATTTTCGACTGTAGATATGGGGAGAAAGCACACCTGCCCAGTCTCGACAAATCTCACGATTGTTTTTGGGCTGATGACTGTGTTACTGAATTTAAACTTCAACTCGAGCACCTGCTTTATTTGTATCTGTATGTGCTTCCTGTTGAGGTTTAATTTTTGTGCCAGAATGAACCCTGTCCTTAATATTTATCCAAGAAGACGCCACCGGTTTGTGCGATACCTTTACTCAACTCCAAACATGCAGGGCTTCTAAAAAAATTCCGCTCGCGAGCGGATTTGCGGATTTCTCTGCAATTTCGCGAGATTTGCGGATCGCAAAATTGCCGAAAATTTGCAAAATCTGCGAGCGGAACGGATTTTGCGCCCATACTTTCTTACAAGCACACCACTAAAACTCTTCCCACATTGGACCCACTACATTTACAAATATTTTCTTGATTCATACACCATTAATGTAAGCCTAAGCTAAGCATCCTATCCATTTGGAGCCATAGGCAGATTGCCATGGGCCTTAATACAATGAAGGAAAATGGGCCCACTGTTTGACGTACTGATATTAAAACATCTGCGAAAAGGGGTGCTGTGAACTCCTTTGACCCCTCGGCCCTGGTACCACTGCACTTGCTGCACTATTGAGAGCTACACCGCCTATCTCTCACTTGTTTTGCTTCACCACATCAAGGCGCAGTTACAAAAATGCCGCACATTTCTTATCCACACACATGACATTAGAACACTACTGATGTTGCCCACATTGCAGCTACGTCACTTTTTCCATATGAAAAGTGATATACCAACGATCTAAGGAGCTTGTCAATAAGCCCTGTACACACTTCCACCCAAGCAAATGGCGTTTGGTGCCTCATCAGAGGTATGAAGTTCTACGTAAATGCAAATATAAAAAAATACAGTACCTGTGACATTCTGGTGTTTACAATCGTTCCTGTGAGGTACGTATTTTCTACTGCTGGTATGAGTCAGGTGTATGCCCACCGTGACCTTTTTATGCCTGTTGACTGCAGTACGAATAATTCGATGCCAAGGGTAGCTGGTCACATGGCTGGTCTTCAGCCAATGTGACGTTTGCTTTGGGTACATATTTTAAAAGCTCACACGTCTGGCCTTCAAAATGAGGCTTAACGTCCTGTTGATTAATTCACGTCACAAAGTCAAATCTGACAATTAGCCCCCAACATCCATAATCAAGGATACTATATTATTCACTTAAGCGTCTGGGCAAAACGAGAGAAATTGGGAAGAGAGTGGGAATTCGTACTTATCTCTACTATTCACTCATTTTAAAATCAATGGTTTGCTCTGCTGTGAATTGCAGCACTTTCACTGTTGAGCATCACTTTGATCATTGTTTAAGCAAGACTCAGTCAGAAACTATTGCATATGTTCTTGGTGCAGAGAAAAGAACCACAATAACACAAAAAGTGTCACAGGCAGAATTTTTGTGGCACACAAAAAGGATCCTGAATCACCTGTTCTCGGTGATATAAATAAGTGCGTTGTGTACTGAACCCCAATACTCTGCATGGCATATACGGGAATACACGTTTTATGCTTGGAATGGCATCAAAATGAGGGACCTATCAAAGTACCCCTGATGTCACACTTTATTATTTGTGAAATCACTTGGAGCAGTGTTTTATCACTAAGTACGTGAATAGGAACACTTTTGGATACTAGCTTACTTTTATCATCAGCAGTAACGGAGACCGAAGATAAAGGAGACACTGCTACCTTTAAACGTTTAATGCTGATATAACAGAATTAGATGGATTACGTGTCTTGAGCTGTTGAACTTCTCCGCATTAATCTGGACAACATAGAAAAGCCTTGAGAAAGTCACGGTGGTGACGAAATGCCCGTTGCCTGTTTTTAATGTGTTTTCTGAAACAAGGACTGGACCATCATTACATCTTGGAAGAAAGTTTTTATGATTTTGTCAAGCATGATTTATATGTCCTAGTCCTTGCGTAGTAAATATACCATGTTATCAATATATAAGAAATAAATTATGAAAGGAACAGAACTCCAATTGCTTTGTTTCCCGTGTAATGAGGATTCTCTCCTCATCTGTATGTCATTGGGGCAAACTGACAGATTATTCTCTATAATGAAATGTGTGAACTGTGCCATCTAAGTGGGGTTTGAGGGGCAGCGAAGCATCGCGAGGTCTGTCCCCGGGTAGATTGGGAGGGGGAGGGGCTAGCCAAGGAGCTGCCATTTCATGATTTTGGGCTACATTGGGATTAGCCCAATTGTAGCCCAATTTTCCAGTGGTAGCCCAAGGGTATTTAGGGCTTTTTCTCGCATTCCCAGCCACCATTTTAGGTTCGGTGACCTGGTGGCTGGGAGCGCTGCGCAGTTTAGGTTTTTGTTAGGCCTAGCAGCAGTCGTGAAGCAGGTTTATCCATTAATTGCTTTGGTGCCAGAGTCTTAGAGGCAGGATGGCTGGAGGAGA
Organism: Lissotriton helveticus; assembly: GCF_964261635.1. Classification (NCBI taxonomy): domain Eukaryota; kingdom Metazoa; phylum Chordata; class Amphibia; order Caudata; family Salamandridae; genus Lissotriton; species Lissotriton helveticus. Next base: position 524,398,033 of record NC_136063.1, on the reverse strand, counting down.
TTATCGGGTGTTGGAGGCGATGAGGTTGTTAAGTGAGGCTGGCCGGATGGATCTGTTCATAACGGTAGCCTCCACTGCCGGGCGCCCGGTGAGGCGTGCATCGGCAGGGGTGGCGGCCGCCATTGCGGCTTGTTTACCCCCCTCAAAAGCAGGCAGGGCTAAGGTGAGTACGTGGGGCCACGCGGATGCCAGTAGAGCAGCCCCGGCGAGTGTCGCAGGTCCTAGTGGGGGTGCGGGAGGCTCTGGGGCATCCGTGGTGAGAGGCGGGGTTGCCCGGCGGGGAGCGTGTCTCACGTCTCCCCACTGGGATTGCATGAGACTGGGAGCCACTCATATGTGAGAGGAGCGGCCCCATGTGTGAGGCGTGACAGTCGGCAGCGGGCCAGCACAGAAATGGAAAGCGCTTTCCCAGTGCAAGAGGAGGTGTGTCAATGGAGTGGGGGGGCCCAATGCACTGATAGGGTTGAGCACGAAGGCCTGGCGGGGGAGTGCGTCATGCGTCTCCCCGTCGAGGTCCCAGGTTTAAAGGGGCCACTCCTATGTGAGGAGAGCCGCCCGAGGGGTGAAGGAGGAGTTATGCAGCGAGGGGTTAAGGTGGGGGCTATGAAGACTCAGCTGGAGGGGGGATGCGGGGGAGGTTGAGGGAAGTCAGGCCTTTCAGGATTCTGAGCGAGCAGGTGGGGGACCTGGACTGGTTGAGCAGGGGAGGCACCATGGAGGTTTGTACACGGGCGGAGGATCAAGCAGGCGACTGGGGGGCGTGAGGGGCTCTTTGCAGACAGGGTGGGGTGAGGTAGAAGAAGGGGGTTTCCCCTTTGCTGATTGACTCAGAAGGGAATGAGAGGGACTGGGATGGCCTGGATATCTTTGCTTCGTGGGAGGAAGGGGGTTTTGGGGTGCATGGAGAGGGTGGGCTGGAGGGGTGTGGTCAGAGGGCGGAGTCAAATGGTTTGGGGGTCAAGGTTTTCTTGGCATGGGGTGCCAGTGGGTGGGCACAGGGGGGGTTGGGAAAGGATCAAAGGGGCAGTGAGGCTGGACCAGATTGTGTGGGTATGCAGGGTGCAGCGGGTTGGGAGTGGAGTGAAGGGGAGGGGGATTTAGGGGACGGGGAAGGGTTTGGTCGATCTGAACAAAGTGGGGCAGGCATGGGTGGCTTGCACGTTAGGTGGTAGTAGGAAGCAGAGTTGGGATGGGAGGAAGAAGAGAGAGGGCCCCAGCACATCAGCCATTCTTTTCTTTTGCAGGCGCCGGAGCGATGCAGGGCACCAGACTTGGTAGGTCTGGGCACGGCTTATTAGCGCCAAGAATAAGGGAGGGTGGAGCATGGGGCGGCATACCCAGTACCTGCGGGGGATCCTGTCGCGGCTGGCACAAGTAGGCCCAAGGCCTGCTCGCCGGACCCATCACCCACTGGGCCTCAACGGTCTGGGAGGCAACGCCAATGGAGGAGAGACAAAGAAGAAGTTTTGTGTGTTTCCAGGAGGGTGCAGTATGCACCCCCAATGGTGAAAGCTGGTGGTTATAGGCAGGAGGAGCTGGATTATGAGGAGGATAGCATGGAGGAAGGAGAGTTGAGGGATTTTGAAGGTCAGGGGGGCCGAGTAATGCTGTGCATAGTGTCTTTCAGGTGTCAAAACGCCAGGCGAAGCCCACGCGTCGGCCCCTTTGTCAGGACACACAGTGGAGCAGCAGGCAGAGTCCTTGGTGCCAGGTAAACAGGTGGCGCGCTTGCATCCTGTAATGGTGTCGGTGGGTGTGGGTGGGCCTGGCAGGGAGGGGGGTAGTGGGTAGGTTGAACAAGGGTACATATGTGGTGGATGTGGGAGTAGGAACGGAGGGCCCAGGTAAGGGGCCAGCAGAGGGCACAGATAAGGTGTCCGGGAGCATTGGTGACAGCGTGCATGACAAGAAGGGGAGGGTTGAAATACTGACAAGGGAGGAGGAGAAGAAATTGGAGAGTAAGGAGTTGAAAATTAAACGTTTACCTTACATGGGCGACACTAAGTCGTTGGGCCCACATTTAATGCTATCTACTAAGGAGGGTATATGGAAGGGGGAATACGTGGAGATGCTTAAACTCCTTCACAGAGAGGTCAGGGCAAAAGAAGGGTCCAAGGAGGAGGAATTCGAGTTGGCAAAGAGGCCGAAAGTACTCTGACGATGGAAAATTGGACAGCGGCGTTTCTTATGTATGCCAGAAATACCCTGAAAGGTCTGTCGCCATGTTCAAGTAAATGGATGTTATTCGGAAGGCTCAGATTACTGGGGGTGGGTATGCATGGGTACAGTATGATGAGTAGTTTCAGGCATGCATGGCTTGTGACCTGGAGGCAAAATGGGACGAACTGAACACAGACCTATGGCAGCACACGATGGAGTTAACGGGGTCAGGAAAAAACATTTTCACGGCCAGCGGGCTCCCGCTTATTTAGGGGGTGGGAGGAGCAGGAAGAGGACAGGCGAGATTCAAAGGGGCCTGTTGGGAATACAACAAGGGTTTGTGCACTCGTGAATTCTGCAGTTTTAGGCATGACTGCTCAGGGTGCGGCGCTAGGAACCCGTTGGTTAATTGTTGGGGGGAGTACAGGGTCAGCAGCAAGGGACACAGCAGTGGCAAGCAGGAGGGTTTAAGACGGGGGGCTCAGCAGCAGCCGCCCGCTGGAGGGCGAGGAGCTACGGGGTCTGGGCCAAAGGGCTCATACTCTGGTTAAGGTGGACATCTTGATTGCAGCCTTACAGGGGTATACTGACGTGGAGGCTGCTGAACGTTTGAGGGTGGGGTTTCTGGAAGGTTTCAGACTTGGGTACGACGGATCTAGGACACGACGGTGGTCAGACAATTTGAAATCAGCAAAGGAGCACCATAGCATAGTGCAAGAAAAGCTGGATAAAGAAGTGCGTGAGGGCGTCATGGCGGGGCCCTTTGAGGATTGGCCTCTAAAAAATTTGATTGTCACCCATTGGAGTGGTGCCAAAAAAAGAACAAGGACAGTTTTGCCTAATACAGCATTTGTTGTGGTCTGAAGGCGGTTCGGTGAATGATTTAATCGATGAGCGGGAGGCCACTGTATCATGTTCATCTGTTGACATAGCCATGTCACTGATTGTGACCGCGGGCACAACGGCGATGATAGCAAAGTGCGACATAAAGTCGGCTTTCCGACTGCTTCCAGTCCACCCAGATGACTGAGATCTTTTGGGTATACAGTTTAACGGTCACTGGTACGTGGACAAAGCATTGCCAATGGTCTGTTCTATGTCCTGCGCACTTTTTGAGTGTTTCAGCACGTTCCTTCAATGATTTGTTTATGGAACGGACCCGCCACCAAGGAGTAACACACTACCTGGATGACTTTTTCTTTGTTGGCACTTCAGACTCCACGGACTGCCAGGTGGCACGTACAGTTTCAATGAGATCATGAGGGAACTGGGCATGCCATTGGCACCGGAAAAGACTATGGGGCCCTGCAAGGCTCTGTCTTTTTGAGGTATTGAGTTGGACTCTCAATTGATCAAATGATGGAGGCACGCCTTCCGGTGGACAAAAAGCAGCAAATGTTGGGGCTCCTCGTGACAATGTTGACGAAACATAAGGTCACGGTGAAGGAGATTCAGATGCTGCTGGTCCACCTTAACTTTGCTTGTAGAGTGGTGAGAGTCGCGAAGGCGTTTTGTAGGTGACTGGGCAGTGCACTAGCTGGACAGAGACCTCTGCATCATCATGTGCATCTGTTGGCGGGGGTACGGGAGGACTTGAGAATGGGGCAATTTTTCTTACAGAACTTCAATGGTATCCCCTTGATGAGAAAGGGTGACATGCTTTGGGATGTGAAAATATTTTCTAATGCAGCAGGGAGCACAGACTTTGGTTTGTATTGGCTGGGGAGGTGGTGTGCAGAGCAGTGGCCTCCAGAGTGGGTGGATGGGGCAGGAGCAAAGCCTTTTTGGAGTTTTTCCCTTTTGTGGTTGCGAGCACCTTATGGGGTGACCAGCTGCCACATAATAAGGTAATCTTCAGAATTGACAACATGGCGGTAGTCTCAATTGTGAACTGCAAGTCTGCCAGGGATGAACAAGTCTTGAAACTGCTGAGGGTGTTTCTGTTGGGCTGCTAAGGGCATGATATTGCCTTTCGTGCAGTGCATGTGCTGGGTGTGGACAATGACATAGCGGATGCTTTGTCTCGTTTATAGTGGGGGAGATTCCGTGGGCTCGCCAATGACGCAGACGGGACCCCGACCAGAATGCCTCAGCATTTGTGGTACGTAGGCAACACAGGATGTTGCTGCTGGTTTTAGGTTCTCTGGTGCAATCCACGGAAGCAGCATTCAGGACAGCATGGGTGGAATGTTTGCCCTCAGGGGCTAGGCAGCATGACTCACCAGAGCTCAGACGGGAAGATGAAATTCAGTTTATTTTGGATTTGATTGAGAAAGTTCTTACTAGGGTTATGATAGCGGGTAAGCTGGCAGGGATTGCTTTAGTCGGGAAACTGTTGTGGGGTTATGCGCCATCCGTGGGTGAACTTGGGACGCGCATGCTGGAAGGATGGGCCCGTGAATATGGTCATGCAACCAGGGTTCGGCGCCCTCTGTCTTGGGACCTTTTGGAGAGGGTGCGTGGGATTTTGCCTGGGATAAGTACTGACGATGTGGAAGTTTGTCTTTTTTCCACACTGATGTCCTGCATACTCTTCGGACCCTTTTGGGTTTCTGAACTGTTAGAAACAAGAGCTGAACAGGAGCTGTTATGGAGTGAGGTGTCCCTTGGTAGGGATAGGATCAGCATTTGCGTGAGAAAATCTAAGACGGATCAGAGGGGAGCAGGTAAATGTTATTTTTTGCAAGATGTCGATTCACAGCTGACTTGCCCTTGCAGGCGGGGATTGAGGTGGAGATCCTTGACTGCAGATACTGTGGGTTTCGTTTTCAGGCATGAGGACAGATGGGGTGTGAGGGCTTCTCAGCTTTTGGCTGTGCTGAGGAAGGCGCTGGGCGGGCTGGGGATTGAGGGGAAGGGTTTCGGGACACATTTGTTTTGAATTGGGGCAGCATCTGAGGCGAGCAATCAGGGCTGGGTGCGAGGGGACATTATGAAGTTGGGTAGGTGGTCCTCTGACTGCTACCAGGGTTATGTGCGCAGCGCATCTGGGGTGTTGTAGTGCGGCTGTCCTTTTTCATTTTGTTCATTCATGTTTCTCGTTTCAGGTTCGGTGATGGGTCCCCTCAACAGGGAGGTGTCTATATGGATTGTTGGACATTCCTTTGTGAAGTGGGCGCAAGTCCAGGCCAGCGCCAGCTATTTTGGGGAAAGCCTTGGTTTTAATAAAGAAATGTTTACAGTTTGTTGGAGGGGAAGGGGTGGTATGCGGTGGAAGGAGTTGCTGCAAGTTCTAAACGGGATTTTGGTGGCTGGTAGATGCCCCGATGTATTGGTCCTTCATTTGGGGGAAAACGATCTGGTGAGGGAAACTGGCTTGGCGTTGATGAGATGTATGAAGCATGATCTGGCTTTGATCAGGGCTCAGTGGTCCGGTTGTGCTGTCATATGGACAGAATTTGTTCCTCGTAGGGTCTGGAGAGGGGTGATGAGCCAGGGGGTAGTGGACAAGGCCAGACATAAGCTCAACACAGAAATGGTGTGATTTTGTCGTCAATTGCGAATTTTTAGGATTTTGCACCGGGACATTAGGTATGACAAGCCAGACTTTTTCAGGGGTGATGGGGTCCATTTGTCCCGACTGGGCTTGGACTTGTATTTATTGAAACTGAGGGAAGTTCTGGCCAGATTGTTGGGTGTCCATAGACGTTGAAGGGGGTTTTCTTTAGGAGGCAGGGGGTTAGGAAAATGGGGAGGTGGCGTTTCCCCTACCCTCCCGCCTTTTCCTGGGTGGCGGGGTTGTTGAAAGTTGGCCAAGATTGGCTGTAGTTTTCTGTTAAATGTTGGTAGTTTGTGAGCAGGATCAGGGAAAGGGTAACCAGGTAGGCTAAGTTTAGATTAGAGGTTTGTTAGTTACAGTTGCACAAAGGCAGGTAGGGATTTGGGTTATGGGAGGTCAGGATTTGGAAATGCTATATTGTGTAAGATTGTCTAATATTATTGTTATGTAATGTTATGTTGTATTTTGCGGGGTGGGGGATTTGATGGGGGATCGTAGGGGTGGGGGGAACAAGGGGTCAGGTATTTTATGTATAGGGAGGTTCTAGTTTTGTAAGGCAGTTGCCAGTGTTGATAAATTGTGATTTGCACCTGTTTCAATAAAGCGACCTTTTTCATACACAAAAACTGGACTCGGTATGGCTTGCACCCCTCCCTCCCAAGGGAGGTTTGGGGGGCAGCCAAGCATTGCGAGGTCTGCCCCCCGGTCAGATTGGGAGGGGGAGGGGCTTGCCAGGGAGCGGCCATTTCATGATTTTTGGGCTACATTGAGATTAGCCCAATTGAAGCCCAATTTTCCATTGGTAGCCAAAGGGTATTTAGGGTTTTTTCGCGCGTTCCCAGCCACCATTTTAGGTTTGGTGACCTGGTGGCTGGGAGTGCTGGTAGTTTAGGTTTTTGTCCCACCCTTCCTTCCTAGAGTTTTTGCTGGTTTTTGGAGAACTTTTTATCATGTTGGGGTTTTTTACAGGGGCGGTTATTGGAACAGGTTCATAGGGGTTTTGTTTTGTTGTATATTTGTCGTTTGGAACAGATGCTGGCGGGTTTGCTGAAAGTTGGCCAAGAATGGCTTTAGTTTTTTGTTAAATGTTGGTAGTTTGTGAGCAGGGAAAGGGTAACCAGGTAGTCTAAGTTTAGATTAGAGGTTTGTTAGCTACAGTTGCACAAAGGCAGGTGGGGATTTGGGCCATGGGAGGTTAGGATTTGGAAATGCTATATTGTGTAAGATTGTGTAATATTATTATTATGTAATGTTATGTTGTATTTTGCGGGGTGGGTGATTTGATGTGGGGATCGTAGGGGTGGGGGGAACAAGGGTCAAGTATTTTATGTATAGTGAGGTTGTAGTTTTCTAAGGCAGTTGCGAGTGTTAATAAATTGTGATATGCACCTGTTTCAATAAAGCGGCCTTTTTCACACACAAAAACTGGACTCGGTTTGGCTTTCCCCCCTCCCTCCCAAGTCTAATGTGCGCGTCATGGAGAGTCAGACGGGCATTTTACACAGGCTCAGAATTAAAAATTTGCTAACATTCGTGCCAAGAATTTTCAATTCTATTAAGGACAGGAGGCGAGGATTGTGCTTTCTCTATTTCTTTACTGATCAGAAACAGCAGCCAATCAGTACACAGTAAAGAATAAAACTACAATACCCATGAATAACCAGACAGTATAAATAGGGTCACAGAGGTCATAACTTCCTCTTTCTTTGTCCAGAACAGTTAAATAATGAAAGTCAAAATCGTAGAAGAAAAAACCAAGGATCCATGAAGAACAACTGGCCGCAGGACATCCAAAAGGCAAGCAAACAGGCAAATTCAAGGACCAGAGGAACGAACCACAGCAGCAGCCGCAAACGCCGAATCCAATGTTCATTTGAGGTCGGAACCTGAAACAGTAAACAGAGTCGTAATACCTACACCCATACTCAATGAAGGAAAGAACATAAGAGGGCGGGATATTTGCATAAAACATTGCATAATAAAGACATAAACAAGTCACAGTATAACTCGATAGAACCAAGCAAATATCAAGTAGAATAACTAGGGCGGGATAATCCTCGCCTCCTGTCCTTAATAGAATTGAAAATTCTTGGCACGAATGTTAGCACATTTTTAATTCTATGGCAGGACGGAGGCACCGATTATGCTTGTTTAAAGCCCATCCATCACAACAGATGCAACATCAATAATTGGCTTAAAATAAAACGTCTTGAACACAGATTCAGAGGACCAATCCGCAGCCCTCATGATGTCATGAAGGCTAGCACCCATAGAAAAAGCTTTCGAAGCCATAGATCCTCTTGCGGAGTGAGCACCAAACAGGGAAACATCAATGCCTGCCTCCTGCATGAGCCAACGTAACCAACGTGCCAGAGTAGCAGGAGTAACAGGCTTCAAAGGCTTCTGTAAAGCAATAAGAAGTTGACCCTGTAAATCATGTCATAAAGATGCAGTGCTTACCTCGTAATCCTTGATACACTGAAACACACACAATTGAGGATTGTGAGGAAAAGAAAGATAAAAACGGAGGAGGTATTACATTTCGTCCGTCGAGAAAGAACGAAAGTGACACCTTCAGGGGAGAAAGTGCGACCGGCGAGGTCTAAAGCCCGCACATCAGAAACACGTTTGCAGGATATCAAACACAGAAGCATGGTCAGCTTGGCTGAAAGCTGTTTACGGGTCAGAAGAGAATTGGAAGGCCAAGACGAAAGAAAACGCAAAACCACAGACACATCCCACAAAGCCACATACGTGGGACAAGGAGGTTTTACCATCCTAATGCCCTTCAGCAATTTTGAAAGCAAGGGATGTTCTCCCGTAGGTTTGCCATCAATAGGAAGATGACCTGCCGAAATGGCAGAACGAAAATTGTTCACAGTCCTGTAAGCCAGACCAGAAGAGGCCAAAGAAGCCAAAAAATTGCTAATTAAAGAGAGATCTGCTGAAACGGGATCCACTGACCGTTGTGCGCACCAAGCACACCAGCGTTTCCAACTGGACGCATAACGCTTGCGTGTGTTGGGAGCCCAAGCTTCATTGATAAATCGGGTAGCGTCCCCCGATAATCCCGGGACTTGCCAGCGTCCCCCGAAATCCTCCAAGCCACCAACAGAAGGTGGCCCGATAAAACTAGAGGATGAGGATTGTGCAGAGGATCCAACAGAAGGTTCCACCAGTGTGGAAGGAGGAACGGCGTCGAGCAACTCATCTCCAGAAGAGCTGGAAACCACGCTTGGGCCCTCCAAAGAGGGGTGATCAGAATGAGTTCCGACGAAAACTGACGAACCCGGGCGAGAACCCGGGGAATCATCATGAATGGGGGAAACGCATAGCACAGAAACGGAGGCCAAGGCTGGAGAAAAGCATCCGTCGCCAAGGCTTCCGGATCCGGGCGCCAGCTGAAGAAGTGGGGAAGCTGGGCGTTCAGACGAGATGCGAACAGGTCCAGATGACAAGACCCCCAGATGAGAATCAATTTCCGAAAGATTCGAGGATGAAGCCTCCAATCGCTGAAGTCGCGGAGGTGACGAGAATTCCAGTCCGCAATCTGATTGCAAGAACCCGGCAGGTATTCTGCAATAACTGTGATACTGCGTTGCAAACACAGGTGCCAAAAGTCCTTCGCAATCTCTGAAAGAAGTTTGGACTTTGTCCCCCCCAGTTTGTTCACATAACAAACTGCAGAAACGTTGTCCATCCTGAGAAGAATGCAGCAATTCGTCTGTTGAGGGGAAAGGCACCGAATGGCAAAGGAACCCGCTAGAAGTTCCAGGCAATTGATATGTAAAGACAGCTCCTCCTGCGACCAACGACCCCCCGTCGACACAGAGCCGCATCAGGCTCCCCAACCCCAAAGGCTGGCATCGGACTCGATCACAACATCGGGAGTCTTCCCGAACAGCGCCCTGCCGTTCCAAGATTCCATGTGGTCCAGCCACCACAACATCTCCGTGCGAGCATCCTGCGATAGGGGAACATGATCTGAATATCGAAGACCCTTCTGAAGTTGCCGGATCTTGAGGCGCTGAAGCGCCCGATAGTGCAGAGGACCCGGAAAGATCGCCTGGATGGAAGAAGACAGAAGGCCGACAATGCGGGCCACCGATCGCTAGGAAACAGTCTGTTCGGCAAGAAGGAGACGCAAGTCTCTCTTGATAGCACGAATCTTCTTTCCGGGAAGGAGGAGAAGACAGGAGACAGAGTCTATCCAAAAGCCCAGGAAATCCATCGACTGAGATGGAATAAAGTCGGATTTTTGAGAATTGATCAGGAAACCCAAAGATTGCAACAGATCGATGGACCATTGTAAATGAGAACAGAGAAGGACGGGACACTGTGCCAAGAGAAGGACATCGTCCAGATAAACAATCAGACGGACTCTGCGAGATCGCAGAGACTCCATCACAGGACGGAGAAGCTTCGTCAAGCACCACGGAGCTGAGGATAGACCGAAAGGAAGAACCTTGTATTCGTACCTAGTTCCCATCCATTGAAATTGAAGATAGCGCCGATGAGGGGCAAAAATTGGCACTGAAAAATAAGCACCTTTGAGATCTAGACGAACCATCCAGTCGCCCTCTTGCAGCAAGTCTCGCAGAAGATGAATGCCCTCCATCTTGAAATGGCGGTAGACTACCCCGCCGTTGAAATCCTTTAGATTGAGGACCAAACGAGACCCGCCCCCTTTTTTCTGAACCAGAAAAACATTGCTGACGAAACCCCTGGGATGAGGAGTTATGGGTGCAATGGCCCCTTTCGACAGAAGAGAGGCGATCTCTGCGGAAATAACCACTTGATCTGGTAGGGAAAAAAACGAGAGGACGCGGCCGAAGATGCTGGAGAGGGCGAGAGTAAAACTCGATCTTGTACCCCTGTACCGTTTCCAGCACCCAGGCATCTTTGGAGATCAAGAGCCAATTGTGCAGAAAAAACTGGAGTCTGCCCCCCAAAACCACATCCGAAGCGAGAATCAAGCTCACCTGAGGCGGGATCTGGACGTCCTCCCTGGTTACCGTTGTAACCACCTTTTCCGTAATTGCCTCTACCCTTTTTGGAGGGATAGAAAGAAGACTTGTTGCTGGAATAGGACTGGTTTCCACGCTGGGACTTATTGCCTCGCTGCGAGGCCTGCTCTGCTCCACGGCCGGACGGACGTCCCCTTCGTCCGGCCCTTCCAAAAAGGGGGCGGAAAGTTGGCTTGGGCCTTATCCAGCCCACTGAAGGTGGAGACGAACTTCGTTAATTCCTTGAGGAAAGGAGCTCCGAAAAGCAAGCCTTGAGCCTGGGGCCCTGATTCAGAGGAAGCCAGGTCGGTCAACCTGGGGTCCAGTTTCATGAGGATAGAACGGCGCCGTTCCGATGAAAGTGCGCAATTTGCATTGCCAAGAACGCAAACTACGCGTTGGGACCATCCGACCAACTCGTCCGGGTCAATTAAAGCTCCGGATTCCTTTGCTCGATAAGCCATATCCAGGATTTTAGTGAGTGGACCCAACAAATCCAAAAGTTTATCCTGACAGGAGTGCCAAAAACGATCCAAACCCTTGGTAGGATCCTTCGCATACTTCTTCATATATGTAATCATAGTTGGATCCACTTCAGGAGTAAGCGCCAACTTGTGGGACAGATCTGGACGAGGGCACTCAGAACGCAAACGCGCCCGCACCTCCTTCTCAAAAGGGGTGTGAATATGCTCCTGAACATAGACGGCTACTTCAGGGGAGGGCAGCCAAGAAGAAGAATTGTGATGCACTATATCTGAAGGAACAAAGGTCAAAACTTGAGGAGTTGAAGGGGCATCCACGAAATGCTCCTTTCTAGACTTTTTGGAAGGAGGAGGCTTCGCCGATTTAGAAGAAGAAGGCGAAGAAGATGTACCGTCATCTGAAGACGAGGAAGGAGAGTCACGAGGAGGAGCAGAGCGTTTCCTAGCTTTTGGCTTCGAAGATAGAGACTTTGCCAATTTAGCAAAGTTCGAACGATGCGGGTTCTTAGGCGACTTCCCACTGCGCCCAGAGGAAGCAGGCAGCCAGCCCTGTTGGGCAGCATATTCAGACAAGTGTTTTTTCGAAGGCGCAATCACCTGAAATAGAGCCTGACCCATGAAGTCATCCATGGAAGTGGAAGGGTCCTCCTCATTAAAGTAGCTGTACTCCTCCTCATCATAATAATCAGAAGCTGTAAATTCCACAAATGCCTCAGGAGAAGACGAGCGCCTCAATGCGCGTCAAAACCAGAACAAACGCTGATGCGCATGCGCGACCAGCAGCCAACCGATAGGAGGGACACGCGACACACGCGCGTCTCTCCAGCCCCTGAAAAACCTCCCGCTCCACTGAAAAACAAAGACGCGACACAGCACGTCCAGAAGAGAGGCGAGCACACGCGCTCTCACAACAAAAAGGCCGAGGCCGAACTCAACAGCTGCGGTGAGAGCAATGAACCTAACGCGCCACCAAAGAATCAAGCAAGCGCGAGGGAAAACGAAAGAAGCGCACAAAGCGTGGGCAATCACACAATGAAGCAGCACTTTGAAACAGTGAGTAATAACTGCGAAGCACACAAATAAGCAGTACTTTCAAACAGAGTAATAACAGCAGCCGCGGGCCGTGGAGGGAGTTACGGTGGGGCAGGGAGGCGGGGAGGGGGAGGGGCAGGGTGGAGGGACCTAAAAACCGGCGTATGGATAATTGCAGGTAAGTACACAATTTAATTATTAAAACGAATTTCGTAGCGAGCACTGCATCGCAAAATGCGATGCAGTGCACGCTACGAATTTCGTTTTATTAATTAAATTGTGTACTTACCTGCAATTATCCATATGCCGGTTTTTAGGTCCCTCCACCCTGCCCCTCCCCCTCCCCGCCTCCCTGCCCCACCGTAACTCCCTCCACGGCCCGCGGCTGAATAACAGTAAATGCACTTAACTGGCTGCGAAGCAGCAAAGAAAGAGGAAGTTATGACCTCTGTGACCCTATTTATACTGTCTGGTTATTCATGGGTATTGTAGTTTTATTCTTTACTGTGTACTGATTGGCTGCTGTTTCTGATCAGTAAAGAAATAGAGAAAGCATAATCGGAGCCTCCGTCCTGCCATAGAATTGTAGACCGAATTTCAAGTCACCATTATATAAAGTTCACTGTAAAACAAAAGCCTCTCAGCCATCTACAGGATAACTGCGGAAATAGGAAAGGTGTAGAAAAAAAGAGTGAGCAGTTAAGCCAAATTGCGCTGCCGGTTATCAGGAGGACGACCGTTTGCAGGTTTCTAAAAACGTGACCACGTCCAGGCAAGAGGAAGGGAAGCCATTCATCCACAAATGATTCCTTAAGATCACTAAATGCTGCAACGATCCCCTTACTGCAACGTTTTCTTCTGCTAGTAAGCAACCGATGCTATGTTTGATCAAAATGTCCCCTGTGTCTCAGGCGAGTGGCAGACTAAAGAGATTCCCATTGTAGACGGCGAGATATTTAAATATACAAATGCCCCCGTTATGAAAACCTCTCTCCAGCTTTGGCTTTCTTTCAAAAATCCTGATTAGTTAACGCGTTTCATCACCTTAGGAAGAACGCTGAGGTAAGCTGCTCAATTTATAGACGGGACAAACTTATTTAACATTTCTCACCATTTTATCATGAATCGCCGCGGCCTATTAAACTAATTGCTGAGTAAATTTAAGCAGCATTAAAGAGGAGTTCCATGAATTTATCATGCTGCTTAAGAGATCTTTGGTGGTCTCATGCTGCCCCCCACAGATACATCTCTGAACATTCATTATGTCATAATTACAAAGTCTCTTTGAAGAGGCGAAAAAACCCGAGACGCCTCTCATCAATTATTTTCACCTGTTAATTCATTTTGTGTGAGGTAATAACCCCCGCATAATAACAAATGTGCAAGTACTCCGATTTTGCAATTAAAAGCAGCAGGGTTTCTATTTTGATCATACAGACTGTGACATTCATCATAGAAAACAATTTGGGCCTAGCGGGATGACAGACGCCACACTGATGGCTGTGCTAACTAACTGCTTGTCCTGGGGAAAAAATTGTTTGGCTCCAGCCTGCAGCTGCAAGCTATCTGATAGCTTCGGACCATTCAGCAGGCGAATCCTGCAGCGACTAAATTACCGCGAGGTAATTTTCCTTCCGAAAATGTGGTTTTCTGATCCACATAAGAACACATTCCACTGACTAGCGTGATTTGGAAACAAATAGCCCTTTTCGTTCGAAAATTACAAGAGCCTCCGCCAGTGTTCGGACGTATTTCTTCTGTGCCTTTTATGAACACACCCGTATAAAATTAATTATTTCCCACCACCAAGTCCTTATTAGACCCAGGAAGCGAGCTGGTTATCCTTTCTGCTCTTTGGGTACGTTAGCTAACGCAAGCAGGATTTTTACCATCCTCTGGACAAGTGCCTGAATAATACAGGAGGGCTCATTTTTGCCTGACACCAAGCGTCACGGCTGAGCAATCCAGAATTGGTCCCTGGGCAAAGTAAATCTTAAAGGAACATGCTCCCAAATTCTGAATAGATACAGCGCATGGGAGACTTTCAAAGCCCATTTCTGAGATGCACGGCATAGGTCTTATTTGAGCTGAGCATTACCCACAGCACAGTGCAACGCAAACCACCTTATTTGGCATCACTCGAGTATATATATATGCTTAAATTAATCAATTTTACCACCTAAAATAAAATCATTATAATAGGGCGGAAATCAGCATATGACAATAACATCAGAGCTATATTCCATGGTATGTACAACGGAATGGTTAACAATAAACGTGTTGGAGATCTGCCTCTATGCATTCAGCGAATGTAAGATGCCAGAAGATATATCGTTCCCTTTCCTAATCACAATACATGCAGAGTGCACGGGGCACGCTGTCCTAATGAAAAGGGCCACATATCAAACAGATTTAGTTCGGGGATTTCATCAGTGTAATGTGCAGCCTGGTGACAGCAGAGCAGCAAAGGGCAAAAGGTCACGCCGAGCGTGAACATTCGCAGCAGCAGTGCCTCTCGGCGAGGAGAAGCCGGCCCTCTGTGCGTCGTTCAAAGTCGGCGACGCAAACACGTCATACCTCCCGCCCACGTGCAGTCAATTTAGAGCAAGGGCAGTGCTATGCTCCTTCCAAAGACCTTCCGTGTCCTTATTTCACGGTGCTCCTTACGTGCCAGGGAGGAAAGTGCTCTGAATGTCTGATTAGCTGATTACAGGGTCATAAGTAAGATGACTATAGCTGCGTCGGCAAAAGTTAACTTTACCACAAAGTGGCATTACCCAGGTCTGGTGGCTCCGTGGACTAATGCGTCCCCTGAAGCGGTCTGTATTTGACCTCTTGGTCACAGCTTCGAGTCCCAGTGGGGTCTCCGACTTTCATCCATGCCAAGATTCCTATGGGTGAACGTGTGCTTTATAAATAGGCGTTATGTTATGTTAGAGCTTAATTTGTAAAATAATAAGTACAGGGACCCCAAAGCTCTTCTTGAAAGCTGAATTTCGCTGCTGCCACATTTCAACGGTTATATGTTCTTACAACGAATTCCGTTGCAACGCATGCCTTTTCCACGCATGCGTTACAACGGAATGGTTTATCAACGCCTAACTTTTTCCTCTAATTCATGCGTGGTGACGTCGTACGTCGTTAAGAAGAAACAGAAGTTTCTTTCCGTTTCCTCTTAAACAACGACGATTTCAGGTGAGGTTTTTATTTGGGGGGAGACCCCCCCAAGCCCCCCATGTTTATTTTGAACCTTTACCACATATACCTTTACTACATACCTCGTAGTAAAGGTATGCGTGGTAAAGGCTTTCGTGTTAACAACGCATGCGTTGTAATGCATGCGTGGTTAATGTATTCGTGGAAACGGCCGCGTTGTAATGGCCGATTCCCCATTTCAACACTGTCTCATCTTTATTCTGTGTCTTTCTTCAACCACCCTATATTCACTGTCCCTTTATCACACTCTTGCATGTTCGTTTTCTTTTCTGATTTCTTCCTTTGACAATGTTTTCCCGTGTTTTCTTCCTCCTTCTTTCGTCCACTTTTCTGACTTTCTCTCTCTCTTCTTCAGCATGGTCTAGTGATGAAAAATTCGTGCAAGTGCCCAAAAACGATTGTTGCTGGGCCCACCTGCAATGACCCGCTCAAACTAAGCACTTATCCCAACCTCAGTCTATACACCTTCCTGCTTTCATTTCCTCATTGATTGCTCTTGGAAATAGTAGTGGTCCTATAACAAACTAATGAACCAAACAGTCGATAGACCTCTTAGTGGAAGACTGCACGACATTTAAGGTACTGCAAAGGCATTTTCATTAGCTGTCTTTTTGATAAAAGATTCTAGTTGCTCATGCTGTCATACGTCCACCCATTGATTATTCTAGTGATTCTATGTGAGATTTTCTACAAACAACGCCCTACAATATTTTCGAAATACTACAGCCAGGGTCATCTTCAATCTATGGGAATTTGATTCACTCTCTTGAAAATGTGGTCACCTTAGTTGGTTCCCGATCTGTAAAAGACTCGGTTTCAAATTTCTACGCATCAGTCCTCAAATATTTCAGACAAATAGAGTCCAATGTTTTGTTTTTGTCCTCATATCACCAATATCTGCAAGACCAGGCCATTCTGCGGACCCTGTCCCAAACGTAGGCCTGTTGCATGCCATCTTCGGCTCTGCTGGACCAGTCTTACCAGTTTCCTGGTTACTGGCTTCTCGCAGTTGTAATCATCGGACCCCTCATTAAGTCATTGACATTCCACTCCATCTTTGGAAGTCAACTCATATCCAGCCGTGATAATCCCCCCAGATCCAAAGCCGATGTCTATTTTACAAATGCCTCTAACTGCCTGAACCCGGTCACTCCCCTCAGGCAGTGAAGAATCTGCCCAGCGCTTTCAGATCTATCGTCTGGCTAGGAGCATCATGTAGAATAGCAAGGCCCTCCTAGATTTTGTTAGAGGCTAACTCGAGCAGGCTTCCACCCCCATCAGTACCAATGTTAAACTTAATGATATATTGACCCCACAAGTATTCTTAACCACATTCTCCACCTCCTGCCAATACTCCTGTAATTCTGGGCACTTAAAAAACATATGTTGGTTATCGGCTCTTAGAAAGCCACACCTACCACACTTTGGGACCAGCTCTTGTACAAATTTTGCTAACCTCTGTTGCGTCCAATATAGCTGGTTTATAGTATAAACACTATTCCATTTAAAATTGGCTGGCTTAACCACAGAGTACAGTAGTTTTAAGGGGGATTGCCATACTGTTTGTAACTCGGTCCCCTGAATAACTCCTTTTCATACCGAGTATGGTGCCTTCAGTTTCCTCTCCTCTACATCATGTAGCATCCAGTACCAAAGAGCCACCTCCTTTTCCCTGGGGAGCCCGTCCTGCAGTTTTGACTCAAATTTTCATGCCTCCCCAATCTCTTTAACATTAGCTGCGGCCCAAGATGATAGCTGTAGATACTTTAATCTGGAAAGAGAGATTTGCTAGTCTTTGCCACTAACACTTCCCAGGGCAGAATACCCTGTACTGTTACAATTACCCCCAAACTTCTGTCCCAGCTCTCCTCAATGGAATACTCAACCAGTCCATAAGAAACTGTAGTGTGCCTGGTGAGTCCGAGACTGGGGAGAAATCAGAGAAGTAACCCATACCCAGAATCCTTCTAACTCCAAGATAGAGATCCAATGCTGCCTTTAAGATCTTCAACCAAACCTTTTTGAAAAACGTCCTTGCACCAAACTTACATAAAAAACCTTTAGCATTCCACTTGATTACTACCTCTTCCAACATGCCTACCCATATTGTTGGCCTTGATTTACCAAGGAGCACCCTGCAATTTTGAAACTGAAAGGCCATACAGTATAATTTCGGATCTGGAAAAGCCAGTCCACCTTTTTTCAAGCCAACCCCTTATTTTTTTTCCAGGCCATCTGAGCTCCCCTTGATGCCCAAATAAAACAAACAATTTTCCCCTGGATCTTATCGATTAAATTTCCTGGGAATGTCAAGGGAATACAGTTAAAACGGTATGTCAATTTAGAGATTGTCACCATTTTAATCAAATTTACTCTCTTGTATATGGTCCCAGGTAGATTCTTCCATTTAGCAAGTAGTGCATCAACTTCCTTAACTACCCTCTCCAGGTTATACTGAGGTATTAACTCTACTGACTTTAAGATAGTAATTCCAAGGTATCTAGAACAAATACAGTCAAATGTTTGCCTCAGCACTTTCATGAGTACAACTCCATATCTAGACTGAGACTGGCTTACTCCTAAATTCTCACCTTCCAGAGCCTTAGAGTGACCCAATTTGATAGATCCTCTTACAAGTGGTGGTCTGTAGCTATAGCACATTCTGTCCATCTCTTGCAGAAATATAGAGTAGGTCCATTCCTTCAGAAAAAAGCTTACATCCTGGCAGTCTCATGCTAGTCTATACCTTTTCCAGTTTTGGTTTCTCCTTTGTCTGCTTCTGTAGAGATAAGAAACCTCCTTCGCTGGGTGCATGCCTGTACTTTATAACATTCCCTGATAGATAATATTGGATACATACATTTGTAAATTTATTCTGCCATAGGCATCTGAGTAAGTCCATGTGCATGCCCAATCTCTTGTAATGCTCAATAATTATCCTTTTAAGTTGTTGGATATGTACAGGTCCTTTGGGGATTCTCATGCAACACCATTTATTCTTACTGAGAATTTTTCTTTGTTCTCAGACGCCTACCATCCCAATGGATGTTTGAGCCTTTATTCCATGATCTTATCTTTTATCAGTTTTGGTAACAAGCTAACACCATGTCACTGTTAACACTGTGATTTAACCATGGGTTTTGAAAGTATTATGAGGCTCCAGTCCAATTGAGTCAACTAAAGTGAACCAAAACTACAACTTCTTGAAAACAATAGGTCTGGAACCAAAGGTCAAGGGATTGAATGTAATGCCCAGCTACACCAAGCAGCTTTTGGAGCTACTGCTGCTCCAGCTTTGGCATTAACCAACTTTGACATACAAGTATCTTGGCTAATGCATTCATGTATCCTGATCACAGAGGTTGGCCTCAGAGGAACTGAAAAAGCATTTGTTATGTCTTCACTAAATTGCTCAATTTATCACCAGAGGCACTATTTAAGTTCAGCAGCATAGTCGACATCCTGATTTGTTTTAAGTCTTCTGAGACTAGTGTGTTATCTTCTGGCTGTACTACTGAATATCATCACCAACAATATCTTGGGACAAGAATCTCGAGTCCAAAAATCTTAAAAGGAAACTGCAAATAAGGAAGTATAGATGCACATTCTTCACTCACATCTACGTACCTTGAAGATATATATATACTGCATAGCTACACACTTGTGGAGTTAGGTATTGAAAATCTACACTTATTTGCTGGTCGATATTTTGTCCCACCGATATTGTGGGTTCGATATTCAGGAGAAACACCCTATCAGCAGTTGTCTTCAATGATTTCAAGCTCCATTGGAGGGTTTTTGGTGTGCTTTTGACTAATGTTTCAAATAAATCTCTGTAGAGATATTTTCTGTCTTAAGGGAGAAAAATAAGCAATCTATTTTTGACTAGCTTATCTAAAATATTTTGACCAGAAATCTCTAAAAAAAAAATCTATGCATTGCTTTCACTAATAATAATGAGCCTGAATTTGTGTGGCTGGTCCTCACTACTCCTGTCCACTCTGGATGTGAGCTGGTGGATAAGAATTGAATCATGGTGTCCGGTGCCCAACCAATCAACCCCAAGGACTTGGACAGTCATTAAGGCGCCACGCTCCCCACTGCGGTCACCTGTAGATTGACACAACCTAAGAAGGAACAATCAGAACAACTCATTTTGAATGACATGTCTTGCATCCTCCTGGGCTCCCTGACAATAGTTCTTGCACTTCAAGCACGCTTCAACTGTAAGAAATGGCCAGCCGCGCTCAACAAATTATACCTCCTGACACCCTGTCGCAGTTATTAAGCCCAAAGCCACAGGCAGAAAATATATGTTTTTTATTACCAAATTATTCTTGTTTACAATTCTAATATCCTCTTCATTATCTACTTTTGCAGACATTTTTAGGCAGGTCTGCAGACCCGAGGCCCTGCAAGCCCTGTCATAAAGAGGGATTAATGCCTTTAGAGGTGGACCAGTTGCCCCCGGGGACAGCAGAAAATGTGAAAATATAAGGCTGTGTTTTAAAGATGGAAATGATTAAAGGCCCGGGCACCTTGCTCTTAGTGCAGACACTGAAACTTTTAATAACATACTTCAGCAGAAAAAAGGCGGATTTTCTTGTTCCCACGGTAAGTCCTTTTAAAAAGGCAACTTTGTTCTGTAAGAAGAACCTTGCTTTAAGGACTAATAGGCGTAAAAAGGACCTCATCATTATAAGAAACCTTTTCGTCTCAGCAACAGCTCACTTAATAAAGACTGGATGATAGAAAAACCAGTGGCGCTGTCTCCAAATAGCCGCTAAGCTAATTAGTAACATTGTAGCAGGTAGCCTTACAAGAGCCGACAAGCCGCAGTCAGCTGGCTGCAAACACATAAGAGCATTAAGGCGACGGGCAAGGCTTATCTGCCGGGCTGGTGCTGCCGTCGGAGGCTCGCCCCTGCTGGCTTGTGGACTGCTGTGCCTCTCATCCTCAGAGATGTGCTGCTCTCTGAACCAGGGCACAAAGGATTGTGTGCCCCGTGAAAATACACCCAGCCCAAAAAGCTCGCGTGCCTGACCGGCAACCCAAGGAAATGACTTAAAGAGCTGCCTATATTTGAATTTCATTTTGATTTAAGATATACGTCGGTTTTTGTTTACCTATTCAAGTCAAGTATTATTCAAAATGGTACTATTTGAAGCCATTACACAGAGAACTAGATCAGAGAGTGAGTTGGTGTGGGCATCTCGTTTTACTGAAGCGTCCAACTGCTATACATTCCCAGTTCGTACTTCCTTGGCTGCTCCTTTTCCCCTTCTCAGTCAATCTCCAAATATCGCTCGAAATAATGAAGAGTTTTAACGAGCAGATCTGGCTACTATGCTTTTGAAGCAAAATGTGGTTTGCTGTTATTACATGGAAAATTTTCCATGCAATTGCATGCCTGGTATGAAATACGTCACGAGAGATACCTGCAGAAGACTGGCCTGTGCCGAAAATGTACCTCCGAGATGTATTCTGTGGCAACCAGTCCCCTGCATGCAAAATTGCATAGGTTGACATTCCTAGAAATGTTGTTCAGTTCATGTGATGCAAACATTGTGAATCTGTCATTTTTTTACAGAGTAATGTAACATTTTACTCAGGCCCAGTCCTGTTTATCTTACTCTATGCTGGCATTGCTCCATTTGGCGTCATTGCATGAGAGGAGTAGAGATGATGGTTGGGAGATAAGGTAGTAGATGAGGGTGAGACAGTTTTGTCAGAATCAGTCTGTATAGTAGTTTTGGTATCAGTGTCAACCTCCCCAGCCATGGTAGAAACGTTAAGGGCCTTCAAGTTATCGCACAGATTGTCGAAGGTTTGTAAATAAATAACCCATGAATGAGTCATCATCAGGCCTGTGCAAAATTCTTAGTTATGTCTGAAAATCAAAATAGAGTAAACACTACATACAGAATTGGGCAGTTGGCTTGATGGGCCAAAGGCACTCCTTTATTTCAGCTTCATAGCATGTCCTCGATACTCGAGTATTGGTGGGGGGAGGCATGGAGGGGGGGGTAAACTATTTGAACACGTTTTTGGTCCATCATGTAATTGGAAATCTCTAGTGATTCATTTACCTCCAGCATCATGCCAATATGTTGCAGTTCTAACAGGAGTTCCTCAGCTATGTGAAGGCCAAAGGGAATCGCACATTGAATTACGAAACAAAACTCTCAACTGGCTCAGACGGAACGGGGACTTGCCACTATCAATGGCTAACAGTATCCTATTCACTCATAGGGTGGGGAGGATTGGACTGGGGCCAGTGGACCGCCCTGGGGATTGTGTCATAATTAATTTAGAAATCCGCAATTGGTCCGCAGGTTGCTGATGGATGTTGGGAGAAAGCAGGATGGTGGGCCAGGTATTACAATATTGCCATAAGGCTATTTTAGCAATCCAAATCGGTTTTCTAGGTCGGTCCATGATCTGTTGATCTTTTTTTCTCCTCCAGCAGCAGCAGCCACAGTTTTTGCTGACCAGTCATGTAATTATATGACTGTCAATGTCCCTGTATGCAGTCGTTTCAATGCCTTTGAAGAAGTTGACTGACTAACTGATCAAGTAGGTGTTGAAAGTATTGTGCCATCTGCAACAACTAGCAAAGTGCATTGTTTGGATGGGCACAGTCAGGGGTATGAGGGGCCAGCGCGCGCCTTTGCAATCCAGGCTAATGGATGGATGGTCAAAGTCGATTTTTTGCCTTTGTCACAGGTCAACCATGAGAGAGGAGTTAAGGCTCTTTCCGACTTAGCCAACCAACCAGGTACACCCTTGGGGTAGGTAAGGCAAACCTTTAGTGCTGAAAGTAGTGGGGATATTGATCGCTCCCATATGACTGACTATTTGCTAGGGCCCTCTGGGGAATGTAGCACCTGGCGCATTGGTAATGGAAGGGAGCCTCTGGGACATGTGCTGGTCCCAGGCCCTCAATTAGCTTTAAAATGTAAGGGTGGGCCCATTGGAAAAGAACCCTGAGTTTTTCGGTGCAAATCAGACTCCTCCCCCCACTAAACTACTTTGATGGAATGTTGCTGGTCTGGGTTAAACATGTAATTTGTGCAGATTAGGACTTTTTTGCTACACCCCTTGACAATTGACTGTTTAAGAAACTTGGTTAACAACAGAAACCCAGTGTGCAGGGTTTGTAATCCATAGTGAAGTAGCAACAAAAGAGGGCAAGGCTAGACCCTAGGGAGCCTCATGACTTGGGCTGATACTGCACTTGTGTGTGCTGTCAAGGACATAATGATTGCCTCTGACGACATCCTATGTGTAAGCCTAACATTATCCACAATTATAGTGTTATACATATATATAATTTTTACTTTAGACCTGTTGGTGATAAACAGGAAGCCCCAGCAGTTGAGTTCTTGCCCTCACACCTGGCATCTTATGCGGAAAGAGTGTACACAATTGTGGGAGGGGTTTTCAATTGTCAGTATGAGCCCCCTGAAAGTAATGTTGTTGATCTTTCGTTGGAGGAAGATAATGTTTAATCTATTCCCAAGTTAACAATCCTTCCGATTAGGAAATGGTCCCCTATGGCTCTACAACAAAATACTATAGCCATAAAGCAGCGCATTCATGCTTGTAACTGTAGATCACACTCAGATCGGAATGGGAAGCATACCTTTAATTGATCACACAATATTAATCTTATAGAATATATAATCATTGATCTGCAGCTTTGGTCATCCCCTTTTGACATCATAGTTACACTCCGGCATGATAGTGACCATAATGCCTTAGTGCTCCCCATGGGTTTTTCAGATCTTAAGGGGTCAGGTAGTTGCCCCAACCAGCTTGACAGCAGAGGACATAGAGTTCTCTTTAGGTGTACGTCAGAAGCTTTAAGTGGCATCTCTTCTGAACTGGAAGCCAGTGGATGTCTGTCAGGTGCTGGGTGATGTGGGTTCTCTTGGGCAGGTTGAGGATCAGTCTGGCCACTGTGTTCTAGATCGATTGAAGTCTATGCATGAGGTTGAAGGTGGTGCCTGCACACAGTACATTACCATAGTTTAGTCGGCTGGTGATGAGGGCTTGGGTTACCGTCTTCCTGGTGCTGATAGGTAGCCACTTGAACATTTTGCAGAGCTATGGAAGCAGGCTGAGGAGTTGGCGTTTCATGGATAGTTGTCTGTCGAGTGTGATGCCAAGGTTGCTGGCATGGTTTTTTGGTGTGAGAGTGGGTCAGAGTTCTAAAGTCCAGCAGGAGTCATCCCAGAGGGCAGTGTGTTTCCTGGAGATAAGGACTTTGTCTTGTCCGTGTTGAGCTTAAGGCAGTTTCCCCTCATCCAGGTAGAGGTGCTTTTCATGTAGTTGTGGAAGTTAGTCTTCGTCGTGGTGGGGTTGGCTGAGAACGATAGTCTGAGTTGGGCGTAGGAGATGATGTCAATGTCGTGCGATCTGATGTCTACGAGTGGTGCCATTTAGACATTGAGGAGTGTTGGGATGAGCCTTGGGGAATACCGCATATCTTGTGCTTGGCTTCCAATCTGAAGGGAGATAGTCGGACTTTCTGGGTGCATCCCTCAAGCAAGGATTCCATCCATTTGAGTGAGTCTTCTGTGATGCTGCCCTTATGTAATCATTCCATGAGTATGTGGTGAGAGACAGTGCTGAAAGCTCTTGAGAGGGCAAGTAGGATCAGGAAGGCTGATTCTCCTCTGTCCAGTAGGGTACGGATGCCGTCTGGTTCGGCAATCAGAGCTGTCTCAGTGCTGTGGTTGGTTCTGAAGCTTGATTGTGAGGGGTCCATTAGGTTGTACTTCTACAGGTGTTGGAGTTTTAGGTTGATCGCCTTCTCCAGGATTTTTGTGGGGAATGGGAGAAGCGAGATGGGGTGGTAGTTCAGGAGCTTAGTTGAGTCTGCTGAGGGTTTCTTGAGGAGTGGTCTGACCTCTGTGTGTTTCCACTCATCGGGGTATGTGGATGTGATTCTCGAGGCATTAAGAATGGTTGTGAGTTGCTAGCTGATTTGATCTTTCCTGAGGTTGAAGAGTCGGTGTTGCTGGGGGGCGATGGCTTCTCCCTGGTGGATGGTGTTCATCTGAGTGTTAGGGGCCCATTATGATGTTGGGCGGATTGCCCCCGCCAGGCTGGCGGTAGCCACCGCCAGCCTGGCGGGGGCAATCCGCCCGACATCTTCACTCGTTTTCCCCCCGCCATATTAGTATGGCGGGGGGACCTCGGCGGACGGAAAGACCATCCGCCGCTTTTCCGCCCCGGTCGCCTTGAGGCCGGGGCGGAAAAGGAATAATATGGCAGCGGTGTCTATCAGACATCGCCAGCCATATTACTATGGGCATTTAACAATGCCTTTCCGTGGCAAAAGGCATGCGGTCTTCTGCGGGGCCCCAGAGTGAAGGAGAGGTGGGGGGTGCACACAGGGGGGTACCACAGGAACTGTGGTACCCCCTTCATTTTCTTTACAAAGCGGCAGGCACCGCACGGTGCCTGCCGCTTTGTAAATGCAAATGCAGAAATGCATTTTTAGCATTGTGGCGGGCGGTGCAGAGAGCACCGCCCGCCACAATGCTAAAAATACAGGATATGCCCACCACTGTGGCGGGCACATCCTAATGCCCCCCACGGGACCCTCGCCCTTATGGCGGGTGGTCCCAATCCCCGACAGGATCCGCCCGCCATCCTTATGGCCCCCTTTGTATCTGAATCAGTGAGTTGTTCCGTAGCGGTGATGGGTGGTTGGCAGTGGTGGTCGATGAGTGGTTGAAGAGGTTGCAGGGTCACGGGTTGAAGTTTTTTATAGATGGTTGCCATCTTGTTGTGGAAGTGGTCGGCAAGGGTGTTGCGGAGTTCCTGTGATGTGGGATATTGTTTTCAGTGACTGAAAGGCAAATGAAGTCTTTGACGATGGTGAACAGTTCCTTTACTTGATTCTCACTTGTGTCAATCCGGCAGGTTAGGGCCTCTTTTTTGGAGCTTTGATCTGGTGGTAGTAGTCGTTGAGTGCTGATTTGAAGGTGACTCTGTTGGTGAGATTTCTGCTGGTGCACCATCTTCTTTCAAGTTGTTTGCACCTGCGATTTGGAGTGTGGAGTTCTGGGTCATACCATCTGGCTTGTTTGGAGGATCCATGTGTTTTGGGTGGTCTGCTGGGGACAATTCGGTTGGCGGAGCTGGTGATCCAGTCATTGAATTCTGTTCTGACTGAGCAATATTGGTGGGGTGTTTGGCCTGTGTGTTGCTGAGGGCATCGATCCATTGTTGCTGGGTGGCCTTTGACCAGTTGCAAAAGGAGGCACAGTGTCCATTTGAGGGGTGTGGGTAGGTCTGGCGATGGTGAAGTGTATGATGGAGTGGTCTAACTAGGTGAGTTCCTAGGTATTGTAGTATTGGATTCTATTGCTAGATGTGAATATGGGGTCCAGCATGTGTACTGCTTTGTGCGTGGGGTCTGTGACTAGCTGCTTGAGTCTGTTGTTGTACAGCCTTTCTAGGAGGTCAGTGCGGCTGATGTCAGTTGTGTCGTCCAGGTGGAAGGTGGGGTCTCCCAGGAAGATGTGGGGCTCAGATTTGATGGTGAGCGGGGTGGTGGCATCACTAAGTCCAGCTCATGGTCCAGGCTGTCTGTATGCGAGGGTGCCTTTAAAAGTGGTGTTAACATCTGTGCAGATCTGGAAGTTCATGTGTTCCATCATCAGTGTGATTTCAACATTGGAGATTGTGCAAGTGAACAAATCCTTGTCAATGATGGCAATGCCACCTTCTGGCCTGTTGGTGCGGTCACGGTATTTCATTTTGTATTTGCTGGGAATAGCTGTGGCAATATCTGGGTTGGATGTGGGGGTGAGCAAGGTTTCTGTGATAAACATTCTGTTGGGGGTAAGGTTGGAGATGGTGTCTCAGACCTCAGTGGCGTGTTTGCAGAGCAATCTGGCATTGCGCAGGAGGCAGGTGAGGTGTCCCGACTTCGGTACTAGTGTGATGCGGGTTGCCATGGTGGTAATTGGTGTTTGGGTTGAGGTGAATTGGCAGTAGAGGCAGAAGAATGGTCCCACTATGGAGAGGGGTGATTCAAGCCAGCAATTGTTGTTGGTGCCCAGGGCATGAAGATCTGCAGCGGAGTACCAGTGGGAATGTGGAGGGCCAGGTTTCCTGGTGCTGGGTGCAGTCCAGTGAGGATGGGTGCAGACGGGCTTCTTTTGGTGTGCCTACAGTACGTCAGTGGCACAGCCACACAGTGGCCTTCATAAAGCGCACAGGAGGCAGTTTGGGGGCTATCCGGGAGGTGGGTGATCGGGGGAATTGGTGGGAAGGAGAGAGCAAGAAGAAGAGTGGCAAAGCACCAATCAGGGGGATGGACAGACCCACAGTAAGCAAAAAATGAATTAAAAACAAGCAATGAGCAAAGTGAATTAAATTAACAAACATAATGGGGACAGACAAACAAAACAAGCGTGATAAGATCCCTAAATTATCAGCAGGTAATTAGTGGAATGCAGAGGCATGAATTGGGTTCCCTAGGATAGGGAGCCGGATACCAGTATCGAGGAGCCAGACAGCAGTAGCGGTGCAGAAACCAGAGGTTAATGCAAAAATGTCTTTCCACAAGGTAACCACTATTAGGGTACTAGATTTAACAGCAAAGTCCAATTTAAGTGGAAAATACCATTGAGTAAAAATCACATTTAAGTTAAAAATCGTAATTGGTGCAATATAAACAGTGAATACATTTTTAGGATCACAAATCACTTCTAGGGACAAAATCACTTTTAGGTGAAAAATTACCTTGGTTTAACATCAGCAGGAGCGTGGCAACACTTTTACAGCAAAACCGTTTAGATGCACAAACAGATTTATATGAAAACTCACCTTGCATGTGGTACCACATAAATGTGCACAATCACTTTGTACGAGGTGATAATGTTGTAATGCGATATCATAATAAATGTAAAAAGTGTGCATCAATATAACTTTAGTGTTTGACACCACACTTTTGTGAAACATCAATATAAGGATGAAAACATTTAGGAGAACAAACTACATTGAGATGTATTGAAACACTTACAAGTGCAAATTCACTTTTGCGTGCAAAATCTCCCTCACATAGCAAGCATAAAGGTAATATTACACATTAGACTATAATCACACTTATATGAAAAGTCACATTAAGGTGCAAAATACCTCTTGGTAACACATTTGCTAGGGTATTGAACTACTTTTAGGATCGCAAATTACACGGTGAAACAAAAACACATTTACAGTGAAAATCAAATCTAGGTGTAAAATTACCATAAATGTAGCATCCACATGAATCTGAAACACTTTTAAGAGCATAATGCACCTCCACTGCAGTACTTGGATGCTTTAAGTCACCGTGTTCTGCGAAGCGAAGCAGTCTTAAAGCAGATGGATGTTCACACCTAGGATCATATCAGGGTGGCCATTTCTGGTGCAGCACATAGCCGAGAGCCTGTTTAATGCACCTGGAGGGTGTAAAGTAAATTTATTTAAGCTGGTATTTGTTTGATTTTGAGGAATATTTACAAGGAATTAATGACACCAGAACATCACTTTTTCTGACGTTTTGGTGAAGTTAAGTCCTTCGCCTTACTTGCAAAGCTGCGTTAAGCCAATTAACTTCATGGCTTAATGCTGCCTTTTGAAATAATGTACCTTTTCACACATCACTTAGTGTGAAAGGGGCGTGCAATGGGGGTTGCAGTGGGCTGTGCTCCACACTACCCATTGCTTTTTTACCCTGCCCCATATGTACACGGTATGGTGCAGCTCCAAAAATATCGCCAGAGTATACCTGGTCTTAAGCAGGGGATACAAAGACGATGTTTAATTTCTCCTCATATTTCGATCTTTCCATGTGTTCTTCAGCACACCTTCCTACACATAAACCATTACCCCTGCAGCACAGGCACCGTTGCAACATCGCACAAGCGTGCTTGTGCTGGCACTAGACAGCTTCTTTAGTGCCAGCGCTAGGGGAGATGCAGGGGTGTGCTGCATTCTTGTAAATATGGTACATCCCAGCGTTTTGAAACTGATGGAGTGCAGCATTACCAAATTTGGCATAAAACCGTGCTTCACCAGTTTCTAGTAAATACGCCCCTTAGTTTTTGTATTTTCTGATATTACAGCTTGGAAACAGCGGGTCACATAAGCCTCTTTCTGAGCTGTGCTGATAATAAAGCTCTAACTAGGAGAAATGTCAGTTTAAATGAATGTACTTTATGTCATACAGGTACATAACATAGGCTCTCACCTATGTGCTACTTTAATAAAACCCATACCGATATGCCCCATTTAGAGAATAGTTCAAGTGAAGAGTGAAATATTCCTCTGGTCTGATCCAAAATGTGAATGCTACTGTCTTCACGAAGAGTCTGAAGGGGGATTCCCAAATGAAGAAAGGATGGAAGGAGATTGACCTAAACCTTCTCTCTATGTTTTTGGTTTTGATGATGTGAGCTATGGTTAACAGTACTTATTGATGTCAGGGCTTGCTCCATGTGGCCCCTGACACCGACCACAGGACTGAAAGATCACAAAAGCAGTGGCAGGAACTAAAGGAGAGTGAAGCTCTCAGGAACCTTGTTTACTTTTTGTTTCTCATCAAAAACTGGAACATTTAATTCGGATCTATGACAGAATATCGAAAGTCAGAATATCGAGATACAAAAATATCGCAACAAAAATATCGATGTCAACAATATCGACACCCTATCTACAACAAGGTAAGTACAAAAATATCGAAAAAAATATAGATGTCAAAAATATCGTTTTTACAAAAATATTGTTATTTTTAATTAAAAAACAATATGTAAAATTAATTAAAAAATACTTAACACTATAATAAATATAGCTAAACATATTTTATATTATTTAAAATGAATAAGTAAGTATATAATGTACTAAAAAAATTAACACATACATATATTAGATAATATATTTACTTAATAATCAGTTTGAATAATTATTGTAATAACTTATAAATAATTAAAAATATTATAAATGACAAATTCAACTATAAACATAAAATAACATAAATAAAAATTTACTAATTATACAAAACAAATTAAAAAATAATAATTTACTTTTAATATTTCTAAAATTAATTATATACTACATTAAGTAAAACAAAACAAAAAATATTAAATTACAGCCGAAATAAAATACTATTCAAACTCCCCCCCAAAAAAACAGTAAGGAAAATGTTGGATAGCATAGGGGTAAAAATTACTATTCCCACTCCAGAGAGTGCAACAGTAGGAAAAACGTTGGATAGCGTAGGGGTAAAAATTACTATTCTTCATCAATAATTGGGGCACTTCTTTTGCCCCAAATCAGTGGCGACAGCTTTTTTTTCAAAAGTGCATTTGCTTCTATTCCCCTAAACTCATGTGTTTTTATCCTCTGTTTTTTAAAAACAATCATCAAGAATTATTTATCCATTCATTCTGCATCCTCCTGTGACGTTAATGCAATTTCCAAAGTTTCTCATGCTTTGGTCGGCCTTTCGAACCTTTCTCCCCAAGCACGCACTGAAGCAAAGTTCTTCCAAAGCAGTTTATTAAAACCCAATGCATTTCGAACCCAACCGGGTTCTTCGTCTTGGGTATCTGTAAATGACAATAAGACAATCTTTTTT
Source organism: Lissotriton helveticus (assembly GCF_964261635.1). Taxonomy (NCBI): domain Eukaryota; kingdom Metazoa; phylum Chordata; class Amphibia; order Caudata; family Salamandridae; genus Lissotriton; species Lissotriton helveticus. The sequence continues at coordinate 524,367,997 of NC_136063.1, read as the reverse complement.
TTAAAATTAGTATATGTACATTTCCTATTTGTCTTCTAGTTTAATATGCTCAAATTAACATTTCTTTAATAAATTGTTTACCGACTTTGAAAAAAAAGCTGTCGGCGCTAATTTGGGGCAAAAGAAGTGCCCCAATTATTGATGAAGTTTGGTTCAACACGTGCTGTTTGGGCTTTGCACGTCAATAGTGAGCACGCTACCATGAAGATATTGTTTGATCAATTTCGGACCTGAAGTTTTGACAAAAAAGGTGTGCAACCCGTTAAACAATGAACTACGTCGAATGCAAGCCAATTCGGGTTAGCACCCACTGAGATGAACTGTGTGGAGAAGAAGTGTTCCACATCCTCCTGCATAACATCTTCGTTCTTTAAAGACGTTTATTTTGAAAGATGTCGGATGGTGACCGAAAACTTAGACATAAGAATTGAGTGTATGATGAAATGTACAGTCTTCAGTTTAAAAATGTTAGGCATTCCTTATTTTTAACTTAGGAGGTTAATCAACGTTCCTGACATATTACGTTGCACCATGGGAATTGAAGTATCCCTGGTTTCGAGCGGGTGGCTCAGGTGTAAATAATTAAAGTGAAAGGAGTGGGCGGGAATAGAAAAGAGGGCGGAAGATGGGTTTTAAAATCGTAGTTCCGCAGAAGAAGGAATCTTTCCTACACAAAGGATGTGAGAGATGGATAGAGATTTGAGCAGGTATGTGTAACACGACTAGGTGATAGAAGAGAGGAAACGAAGGGTAGATGCATTAGGCAACCGGAGGGTAAAATACCGCTAGTTGTTAAAGTGGGAGGTTTTCAGTTGGTGCGAGGGAGATGAGTGAAAAACGGAGGAGTTTTGAGTGTAGATACGCTCTTGTGTTTAGTTGTCGAAGTGAAGGGGGGTGTAGAGAGGAAAAGAGAGAAGTTGGCAAAGGGAGGGAGAAATTATTGAGAAAGAAGGAAGTAGAAGGTTAAAAATGGTCACTCCTGAAAATGAAAGTCGGTAAACAATTTAGTAAAGAAATGTTAATTTGAGCATATTAAACTAGAAGACAAATAGGAAATGTACATATACTAATTAAAAAAAAAAGATTGTCTTATTGTCATTTACAGTTACCCCAGACGAAGAACCCGGTTGGGTTCGAAATGCATTGGGTTTTAATAAACTGCTTTGGAAGAACTTTGCTTCAGTGCGTGCTTGGGGAGAAAGGTTCGAAAGGCCGACCACAGCATGAGAAACTTTGGAAATTGCATTAATGTCGCAGGAGGATGCAGAATGAATGGATAAATAATTCTTGAGGATTGTTTTTAAAAAACAGAGGATAAAAACACATGAGTTTAAGGGAATAGAAGCAAATGCACTTTTGAAAAAAAAGCTGTCGCCACTGATTTGGGGCAAAAGAAGTGCCCCAATTATTGATGAAGTTTGGTTCAACACGTGCTGTTTGGGCTTGGCACGTCAATAGTGAGCACGCTACCATGAAGATATTGTTTGATCAATTTCGGACCTGAAGTTTTGAAAAAAAAGGTGTGCAACCCGTTTTAACAATGAACTACGTAAAAATTACTATTCCCACTCCAGAGAGTGCAAAGGTAGGAAAAACGTTGGATAGCGTAGGGGTAAAAATTAATATACTAACTCCAGAGAGCGCAACAGTAGGGAAAGTGTTGGATAGCGTAGGGTTAAAAATTACTATTCCGGGGGCGTGGCCAACCCTGTAACGCCTTGTATAGCACCCCTCTGGACCGTCGGACCTTGAACCCCCCTGCCGCTTCTATCCTCCGGACCCCCGGTGCTGACTTCGGGGACTCCCGGAAGAGCCAGCGACGGAGGCGGCGGACGGACAGTGCCTCCGGAGCCTTTGCGGACCTCGCGCGGTGCTCCAGCCTGGGGCGCCGTACGTTTTGCCCATCGGAGCCTACGACCTGCTCTCTGCCCGGCAGGCTGGCGACGGACCCCAGACGCCCTCGTAGAGCCAACTCCTGCCGACGGTGCAGCTGGTCCTCTGCCCCGGCAGGGCAGACTGGGCAGCGGGAGGAGTGGTGGTTGCCTGGCGGCCAGTGGTCGCGGAAATTTAGCTCGGGGATCCCCGGCCTTCCTTGCTGGTCGGCGGCGCTAGTCTGGGCCCGCGGGGCTGCGGGCCCGGCTCTCCTGACTGCGCTCACCTCGGAGCACACTGCCGACTACTCCGGGCCGGTGACTCTCCCCGACGACGCTGAGGTGGCGCCGCTGGGTCCCGTGTAGGCCTTGTGACGCGGGTGCCACTGCCGCAAAAATTGAGCCCGGGGATCGCGGGCCTACAGCTTCCTCGGCCCCCCGGGGCCACCATCCTGCACTGGACCCTGGCTTCTTCGGAGGGCTCCTCACGGTGAGCCGGCGGACAGCTTGAGGAGCGGCACACAGCGACGGGCACGCCCGGTTCCTCAGTGGGAGGTGAGGTGCTCTGTGGACTGCTGGACCTGGAGGTGGGCCAAGTGGGGGGAGAGTCCTGGCACAACCAAGGCTCCCGCGTACAAACATGAGCCTCGCCTGCACGGAAGGGCACCAGTGAACTGCAGGGTGAGACACCTCGAGCGACCCCCCCCCTCTGGCTTATCTGAACTGCCCTGTTGGGTGGGGAGTGGCCGTGATATGGAATGTGACCAGTGCTGAGACCGACGCGTGTGGTTGGTCCACCCCATTGCTTGATCGCCTCGCGGAGACTTTGATCTTGCCCACCCATTTTACGGACGGGGCGCCGAGGGCCTAGAGTGGATCTTCGCAACGTGAGACTCTGACCGGTGCCTGCCGGGTGCTCATCGACGGGCGTCTGCCTGAAAAGGTGGTGATTCCGCCACACGGTTGGTTGACTCGCTAGCTGCCCTGCGTCGGATCGCCAGTGTTCGCCCCCTGCTCCTGGCTCTGGGACCTGCCCTAAGGTTACCGCAGCGGAATCGACGCCCTCTGGAGTGGTGACCTCGACGAGCGGAGGCCATGGCTAACAGGCAGCGTAAAGATAAACCGGGCAAGGACGCCCCGCCGAGGAGTTCTCAGCAGCAGGCATCACCCGGTCCCAGCACCTCGCCTAAACCATGGGACGATGAAGCGCCTGCCACCAAAGCCTTCATCCTGGAGCTCTTCTCCGCCATCAAGGAGGATATCTCGGCGCTTCGCTCCCAACTCGCCTCGGACCTCCGCTAGGTGAGGAGAGAACTGGATGACATTGGCGAACGGGTGGCCACGTTGGAGGGCCACAACTTAGGGGTGGCTAACGAAGTGCACCAGCTCCAGCAGGACGTGATCCGTCTTACAGAACAGAACTTAGATCTCCAGGCCCACGCGGAGGACCTGGAAAATAGATCCCACCGGAATAACATCCGCATCCGAGCGGTGCCCTGGGATGGGGAGGCTGGAGACCTGCAGGGCTATGTGGAGGCCCTTTTCCTGCAGATTTTAGGAGAGGAGGACCTTCACGAAATTCGCATGGATAGAGTCCATAGGGTGGGCCTGCCTCGGGGCGGTGGGGCTCCCCCTCCTGACATCCTCGTTTGTATCCACGACTTTCAGTTGAAAGAACGCATCCTTAAGAAGGCACGAGGGCTTCCTGAGTTGCAATTTCTGGACCACCACCCCCAGCTCTTTCAGGACTTGGCGGCCTCGACTCTTCAGAAACAGCGCGAGTTTCGACCAGTTACCTCTTTCCTTCGCGATCAGAATGTGGCCTACTCCTGGGGCCATCCCTTCCGGCTCATCTTCAGATGGCAAAACAGGTTAGTCCAGCTCCGATCCTTGCAGGCTGCTAAAGATCTCCTGGGACTGGAGGACGCGGCCCCCTCCCCGAGAGGTGGGGGCTCCCCGTCGAGGCGGAGAAGACGCTCTTCCTCCTGGCTCCGAGTGGGCAACGCGCCCGCGTTGAGGAGGCCGGATCCTGCAGATATTCAACAAGAGCGGGGGGCTGCAGTCGCGTCCGTGGCCTGCTTCATCACAGGGCAGCTCCGGAGCGGCCTGACCTTTGGTCGAATGAATGGTTCGTGTCAGAAGGACACCTTCAGATCAGGTACCGTGGGTACTTATGTACTTTTTGGGAAGACACCCCGGTACGGTCCTCTAGGGGATCACTGACTATCCCCCGGGCCCCTGTTCCCTACGGCGGCCCGATTCTTCCTACGATCTGGAACTGTCGACTACTTTAAAATGTTTGGGGAGCTTTTCCCATGCCTCTCCCTTGTGTTTCCCCCTGTTCTGTTGTTCTGTGAGGGGGTCTCAAGGGCCGGGGGGTGCTGTTGGTTGGGTGGGCTCCTGCGGGGAGGGGGGTGTTGGGGAATGGGGGGACAGTGGTGGTGACCTTGATGGATGCGTGTGGACGGTTGTATGTTGTTGGACTGCTGTTGATTATTGGGGAGCGACACCAGTCAAGGAGGGGGATTGGTGGTTTTTTTTTTCTTGGCAGGTTGAGCGCAGCGAGGGGGGAGATTTCCTTGCGCCATGGTACTTAGTGTAGGCACGTGGAATGTGAAAGGTATGAACTCCCCGCAAAAGCGTCAGAAAATCTGGAAATACGTGCAGGACCATCATTTAGATGTGGTGGGTCTCCAGGAGACTCACCTAGCGCGCAAGGACGAATTGCGCCTCAAACATAAAAACTTCCCCCTTATATATAGATCCTCGGCCACCTCGAAGCATAGGGGGGTTGCCCTTCTCTTCCGATCTACTCTAAACTTTCAGCCCTTAGATGTGCGCAGCGATAAGGAGGGGCTATGGCTGATGGTCAAGGGGTTGTTATTTGATAGGATGTGCTCCTTTGTGGTGGTGTATGCTCCGAATGTGGGCCAGAATAGCTTTTTGCAGGATCTGCTGGGGAGGGTGGACGATTTTGTGGAAGGTGCCCTGTTTGTGTTGGGTGATTTTAACCTGGTTTGGTGCAAGGATGTGGATAGCTCCCACAGTCAGAGAGCGGACACTGGGGTACCGGTATTCTCTGCTGGTACTCAATGGCGGGAGGGTGACCTGGGGTTGGTGGACGAGTGGCGCTCTTTCCATCCCCTCTCCCGAGATTACACTTTCTTTTCCCATGTCAAGCACGCCTATTCCCGCCTGGACCACATTTTTTTAAGCCAGTCCCTTAGAGGAGATGTCCGCGACGCACGTGTGTTCCCGCTCTCGGTTTCTGACCATAGTTTGCTAGTGCTAGGCCTCCACTGGGCAGCGAGGGGGGATGGCCTCCGCAAATGGTATTTTCCGGCCCGCTTGTCTGGGACGACACCTCTTGTAGGGAGCTGCGCAAGTCTATACGTGAATTTTTCGATCTTAATCCCGTGTCTGACACGTCGGTGTTTACCACCTGGGACGCCTTTAAGGCCTCCACGAGAGGCACCTGCTTGGCCCTTAACGCCCAACTAAACAGGTTGCGCCCAAAAGAACGTGAGGATTTGGAGAGCGAACTCTCCGTTCTTGAACAGAAGCATAAGCAGAACCCCTCTCGACTGACCCTTCACCCATTAACGGCGGTCAGGGGAAAGCTTAGAGTCCATTATAATAACAGGGCGGAGTTCACCCTCTTGAAACTTCGCCGCCTCTCCTATGCCCAGGGGAATAATGTGGGGAGACATTTGGCTCGTCAGCTTCGAGACAAACGGGAGCGGGACTATGTAGGGGGGATTCTGGATTCGGCAGGGACCCTGCACCATCGAGATGAGGCCAAGGCCGAGCTCTTCGGCCGTTTCTATGAAGCTCTTTACAGGGGGGAGCCCTCTGACCCTGGTGCCCAGCGGACCTATTTGGGGGAGCTTCCGCTGCCCCGAGTATCCGCGGAGTGGAATGGATTGTTGGAGGCCCCGTTCACTAGAGAGGAGGTACTGGCTGCTATTGCCAAATTGAAGCCCCACAAGGCCCCTGGGCCGGATGGCTACACCGCACTCTTTTACCAAACCTTTGCGTCTGAGATAAACGACTATCTGGTATCCCTCTTTAATACCATGGCGGACGCTGGGGAGACAACAGGCTCCATGGCCGAAGCCGTGATCTCCATTATTCCGAAGCCGGGGAAGGACCCATCCAAGTGCTCCTCCTACCGGCCGATTGCCCTCCTCAACATCGACGCCAAATTGTACTCTTCCATCATAGCAGGCAGGCTCCAGGACCTGATGCCGGCTCTCATTCACCCCGATCAATCTGGCTTCATTAAGGGGCATCAGACCCATGATAACACGAGGAGGATCATCCATCTAATTGAGAAGGCGCGCAGATTCCGGATTCCGGTGATCCTGGTGGGTCTTGATGCCGAAAAGGACTTTGATCGGGTGGACTAGGGCTTTTTATTTCACACCTTGGAGGCCTTCGGTTTTTCAGCTAAATTCATCTCGATGGTGAGAGCAAACTACAGCGACCCTCGCTCTAGAGTTGCGGTGAACGGTCACCTCTCGGCCCTTTTTTCACACTCGAGGGGCACCAGGCAGGGCTGTCCCCTCTCCCCCTTGCTCTTCGCCCTCAGTATCGAACCGTTGGTGCTGGCGATTCGTGAACATGTAGAGATACGGGGCCTCCCATTCTCCGGGGAGCAGCATAAGATCACCTTATTTGCGGATGACATCCTCCTCTCTATTGAGGACCCGGCCCGTTCCCTCCCACACGTCCAGCGAGTTCTGCTACGTTTCGAGGGCGTGGCGGGCTTCAAAGTTAATTATGATAAATCCTTTATCCTTAATCTTACACTCTCCGAGGCAGATGTGGACCAACTACGGCCCTTGACGCCCTTGGCGTGGGCATCTCGATCTCTCCTGTACCTTGGGGTCCGGCTGACTCCCTCGATTGGGCAGCTTTACGCCGCTCACTTTCCCCCGCTGCTAGCGCAGACTCGTGCAGAGCTGGAGCGCTGGAAGCCGAAGTACATCTCGTGGCTAGGTAGGATCCATGCCCTTAAAATGGTTCTTCTCCCAAAGTTTTTATATCTTTTCCAGGCCCTCCCTATACCGCTTGAGGCTGATTTCTTCCGTCTTCTTAAAACCCAGATGCTGCGGTTTGTCTGGCAAGGAGGTAGGGCACGCTTCTCTTTTGCCACTCTTCGCCGACCGCGGATGGAGGGGGGAGTGGGCCTCCCTGACATGCACTTATATTACAAGGCTGCGCAGTTGCGGGTTTTGGTGGAGTGGTCCCAACAACTCTCGGAAAAGCACTGGCTGCACATGGACAGGTGTGTGGCGGGACGCTCGATTTGGGATTTGGCATGGAAGCCCAAACAAGACAGGCCCAGGAATGCGTACATTAGTACACCCACTAGCACTACCTTAAAGGTTTGGGACACGGTGACTGGTGATGACCGCTGGACCACGTTCCCCTCTCCCTTCACTCCAATACACTTTAATCCGGCCTTCTCTCCGGCGCTGCATGAAGGACCCTTTGATGTCTGGCGGGAGGGTGGCTGTCGCGCTCTCACACATCTGTTTCATGGCCATGCTACTCTCACCTTTGACAATTGTATGCGAGACTATGAAGTGCCACGATCCGAGCGCTTCTGCCATGTCCAGATGCTTCACTGGGCTACGTCCCCTGTGGTCCATGTGGCGGCCACGAGACCCCCCTCCGTCTTTGAGGCCTTCCTTTTGCACACCTCTTCTTTGAAGGGAGTCATCTCATTCCTCTACAATCTCCTGCTCACTTCCGCGGTGGCGCCTCGGCCCCCTTATATGAGTACCTGGGAGGACCTCCTGGGTAGAGACATCTCGGATGCTGAGTGGTCGAGTTTATGGCGGGACATTGCTGCGCATAACCATTCCGTGCAGCTCCGGGAGGCCCACCTTAAGACTCTCATGGATTGGTATCTGCACCCCGCCCGCCTACATCGCATCTTCCCAGCTGTTTCTGACAGGTGCTGGAGGGGATGCGGCCTTCTTGGGGATTTCCGCCACATTTGGTGGGATTGCCCGATTATCCGACCGTACTGGGAAGAGATCTTGTCCCATATCAAAGACATTCTCGGTTAGCCTGTCGCTGACTCCATGGCCCATGTTCTACTGGGTCTTCGAGACCCTGTGCTCGAACACCAGACCCGAGCAGACAAACGAATTCTCTGGTTGTGTATCGGTGCTGCTAAACTCACCTTGGCGGCAGCGTGGAAGAAATTAGAGGCCCCGGCGATCTCCCTGTGGCATGCGCGGTTGTGGAAACTGCTGAGCATGGAACGGGTGGCAGACATGTTCCTGGGTAACTTCAAGAACTTTATGTTTTGCTGGGGACCCTTGGTGCGTTTCCTCTCCAGGGGACTCCCGTCCGCTGTCTGCCCGGCCACGTTTCGAGCCCTCCACCTATTCCAAGTCTGAGTGTTGGGTTTTGGTTTGCCTGATTAGTTGAATGCTGTCACCACCACTGGGGGGAGGGGGGAGAGGGGGGGTTTGTTCCTTGATCTCTGTTATCATGCGTCACATCTCGTAGCATTGGCGGCGGACGTACGCACTGCACTATCGGCCACGATGATTGCTGTAGCCTACCCTCTTATATGACTGCCCTGCACTGCCTTGCCTATGCTTTATGCCTCTCTCTTCGGACATTGCTGGGACTGCCTAGAGACCACCAGTTTCGACCCTTTGATCTGTATGATGTGCACTCTATTGACAGTAATGCCTTGCGTCCTAACCACTATGATTACCTCCTGTGTGAAGGTCTGTGCGGGATTGTCGCTGATGATCTTTTTCTTTCTTTCTTCTCTCTCTCTTTCTTTTTTTCCTTCTTAAAACGAAAAATAAAAGTTTTACAAAAAAAAATTACTATTCCAACTCCAGAGAGTGCAACAGTAGGGAAAGCGTTGGATAGCGTAGAAGTAAAAAATACTATTCCCACTCCAGAGAGTGCAACAGTAGGGAAAGCGTTGGATGACATAGAAGTAAAAAATTACTATTCCCACTCCAGAGAGTGCAACAGTAGGGAAAGCGTTGGATAGCGTAGGGGTAAAAATTACTATTCCCACTCCAGAGAGTGCAACAGTAGGGAAAACGTTGGATAGCGTAGGGGTAAAAATTACTATTCCCACTCCAGAGAGTGCAACAGTAGGGAAAACATTGGATAGCGTAGGGGTAAAAATTACTATTCCAACTCCAGAGAGCGCAACAGTAGGGAAAGTGTTGGATAGCGTAGAAGTAAAAATTACTATTCCAACTCCAGAGAGTGCAACAGTAGGGAAAGTGTTGGATAGCGTAGGGGTAAATATTACTATTCCCACTCCAGAGAGTGCAACAGTAGAGAAAGTGTTGGATAGCGTGAGGGTAAAAATTACTATTCCAACTCCAGAGAGTGCAACAGTAGGGAAAGTGTTGGATAGCGTAGGGGTAAAAATTACTATTCCAACTCCAGAGAATGCAACAGTAGGGAAAGCGTTGGATAGCGTAAATGTAAAAATTACTATTCCAACTCCAGAGAGTGCAAAAGTAGGGAAAGTGTTGGATAGCGTAGGGGTAAAAATTACCATTCCAACTCCAGAGAGTGCAACAGTAGGGAAAGTGTTGGATAGTGTAGGGGTAAAAAATACTATTCCAACTCCAGAGAGTGCAACAGTAGGGAAAGTGTTGTATAGCGTAAACATTAAAAATAACATACTTATAAATACATTTATATTTTAAAATATTAAAAATATTATTTATTAAATAAATCTAAACTATTTACAAATACCAATAAATAAGTATTAAAAAAATAATTACCAATTAATAATTAATATCCAATAAATTAATTACCAATACACAAATATAAATTTAATAACTACTTAATAACATATCAATTACTTTACACACTATTCCCCTATGAGCGCACAACAAACACCAATAATAAAATAATACACTTAACATAATTATCAATTAATAAATTAATAAAAATTAATTACCAATTAATAAATATTAATTACCAATTATTATTCATTAACAATAATATAATTACCAAAAACAATTAATACAAAAATTATTACTTAATTACATTTAAATTACTTCCCACCCTATTCCCCTATAAACCCATAACCCGCTACAGAACATAATTATCAATTAATCAATTAATTAAAATAAATTACTAATTAATAAAAATTAATTACTTATTAATTAATAATTAATTTATACTTCCTAGTAAATTCCTAATTAATTTACTATAATTAAATTACTTCCCACCCTATTTCCCTGTAAACCCATAACCCACTACAGAACATAATTATCAATTAATCAATTAATTAAAATAAATTACTAATTAAAACAAATTAATTACCTATTAATTAATAATTATTTATAATTCCTAATAAATTAATAATTAATTTACTATGATTAAATTACTTCCCACCCTATTCCCCTGTAAACCCATAACCCGCTACAGAACATAATTATCAATTAATCAATTATTTAAAAGAAATTACTAATTAATACAAATTAATTAGCTATTAATTACCTATTAATGTATAACTCCTAATAAATGAATAATTAATTTAGTATAATTAAATTACTTCCCACCCTATTCCCCTATAAACCCACAACCCGCTATGGTACTAAAATACAAAATGTACTTAAATTACATAAAAAAAATAATAATACATATTAATATACATATTAATATACATAAAAATCATATAAAAATCGATATTAGTAACACCGATATTACTAACATAGATATTAGTAACATCGATATTACTATATAGATATTAGTAACATTGATATTACTTACATAGATATTAACAAAATCGATGTTACTTACCTTCGATATTACTTACATTCGATATTACTTACCTTCGATATTACTACTTCAATATTATTGTAGTTCGATATTAACAATTCGATATTTTGACTGCCTACCATTTAATTTGTTTGTTTGTATCCTCAGCCCCTCTAAAAGGAATTTTAGGGGAGCACACAAGAGGGTCACAGATAAAACTGGTGGGACCATCTACAACATGCAACCATGAGTATTGTGCATAACATATATTAACAAACTAATGCAAAAGGTTTCTAAAGCAGATAGAGGATACAAATCTATTTGTTTGCATGTTTGTGTGTGTATGGGGTGCTAAAATAGATTTGAATCTGCTTTAGAAACTGGTTGTATTATTTTATTTGTGTTGCACTTAATGCTTAATCTTTCATTGATTGTTAATTTTTTAGCTTAGTGATGTCACTGCTGTAAGGCCATTATGTCAAAGTTCATGCCGTCACACTTTCAATGAAATCATCTGGGTCACACACTAATGTTGTGTCACTTTCTGTGATGCCATCAGCGGCTGAACCTTTGGATGATGTCACTTTGGCTTCCTCAGGCATTTTGTTGAATTGCCGCCAATGTTAATGCAGTTGGTATCCATACCTAAAAACAAGTGATTGAAGGAAAACTGCAATAAGGTCAAGCTTTCTTTACCTGTCTCAGAGGCTGACATTGTTGCGATAGTCTGTGACGTGGAATTTCACCTCTAAAATTACCTAGAATCAAAACTTCAACCATATGAAAAAGTCAGTTTAGAATCTATCATTCAGTGCTTGTAGAGCGTGGCCCTGTCAGCCCTGAGGGTATCTCAGTAGACGTCTCTGTAGAAAAGTCAGACCTTGACAAAACAGGGGGAAGAGAGAAGAAATGAGCAGCAAAAGGCAGAATAGAGGGCCCAAAACTGATCAAGCAGATAAGGCAAACTAGAGAGCTGAATAACGAGCAGAAAGGGTCAAACAGTAGAAAAGGAAAGGCAGATGCTAGAAAAACAAGCAGAAAAGGAAAAAAGAGAGGGCAGAAAAGCAGGCAGAAACGGCAGAATGCATGGCAGAAAAAAAAACATAAAACAGGCTAAACAGAGGGAAGAAAAAGGCAAAACAGCGGGCTGAAAAACAAGCAGAACAGAAGGCAGAAAAACAAGCAGAAAAGGCAAGACAAAGCAAGAAACGAGCAAGGGAGGCACAAACAGAGGGCAGCAGGTAAACAGGCAGCAGAGGGTTACGGACTGCGGGCAAGATGGACAGGAGAACGGTCACAGGGGGAGCTGGCAACTGCAGATCAACCAGGCAACAAACAGAATTCCAAAACGAAGTTTAGTCTTCTGTTTAAATTAACTGTTATGTACTTCCAAAGTACACAGAATATATACCCACAATTTGGCACATTTTGGCAGCGGATGGGGGGGGGGGGAGATTTTCAGAGGGAGTATAGGATACCCTCTCCCCTAGTAAATCCACAAAACATAGGTATCCAATAGCCATATTGTTAGAAATGGGGGTCTCTAGTTGGCAATGATTAGCACCCTGTCCAAGTAAGGATCCTTATTCTAGTTACGGAAAGGGGATTAAACACCCAAGATAACCCCTGCTCACCCTCTTGGTAACTTGGCATGAGCCGTCAGGCTTATTTTAGAGGCATTGTGTAATGCATTTGTACTACTCAGTCAAATATACGTTTATTTGATTTCATAAAAAAATCATAAAAGGGTGGAAAAACCACCATAGATAAAACATGCAGAAGTATACATTGATGTTAATATTAAAAAAGGTATAAAAAGGCAATATTTTAAGAAGAATTAACATGTAAACAAGGCAGTCAAGGGATTTCAAAACCAAATGTTCTAGCACTGCTTGAGTTGGTAAGAAGGTTCTCCGTTGGCCAGTTGTTTTGCCGCATTTTAAAAAAAGTTTATGGTTATGCAGGACTTTGGAATTGATGAGCCCCTAAGACAATGAATCACTGCTGCTCTGCAGGTTCTTATTTCTTCCTTCCTGAAAACCTCCTGAAGGCCTATTTTGCGTGTTACTACTAAAGCGGGGCAAATGCATATTAGATGCAATAAAGACTCCGCACAGGCGGCATTCCTTTGATTGCCATGCGTATTTCCATTTAGGTTAGGTCCTTTGATGGATAAGACCCAAGCCTTAGTAGTGTGAAAAAAAGTGCTTTTTCTGATGCGGGAAATGGTCTAGCAAATACGGTTGGGGTTGCAACCTCTGGTGTGTCTGTATCACAGTGTATTTTTTTTGCTAGGGCTGTTTTATCTAAAGATAACGAATTCCGTTTTATGACTTTGTTAACCACAGATTTGAAGCTGGGGTAAGTAGAGACAGTGAGCCAGGGCTCCTCTAACTTCAATGCTGGAGTGAAGCCTTCAGAACTTCGAAGATTGAATTTTTGATTCTGGCTTGTTTTTCAATTTCTACCCAACAATAGTGGGCGAGTGTGTTCTCCTCTGCGTCCCGCATCCTCCAGTAGTACTTGACTAATGCACCTTGTCTATCGGGAATCTGATTTCTTATGCCATATTCCAGTCGGATTTGAGCTTGCCGAATATGGCGGGGGATTGCAAACATTTTCTTAAAAAGAATTGATTGTGCTAAGTTCAGGCCTGTGGCGTCCTTGCCATTCAAGATTTCTGTGCTGTATGAGATAGAGGGCAAGAATTTTGCTACTATGACCTTTAGTAGGTGACCGGTGGCACCGCCTGCAAGCTTGTTTTTAAGATTTGAAGGCACACTGCAGCTGTTGAGATTTTGTGCGACCTTGGTGCAGATGTGTCTTATAGGTAAGTTTGCAATCAATTTGGAAGCCTAAGTATTTGTAGGAGTCCCCCTCGGTCAAAGGTCGCTTGTCCAAGGTCCAAGTGAATGTGCAGTCAGCTTTATGGTGTTTGTTAAAGCATATCACTTTCGTTTTTTGGTGATTGATGGTTAGTTGGACCGAGGTGGTTTAAGCTCCAAGTTTGGTAATTGATCGTTGCAATCTGACTGGCGTTTGCGCTAGTAAAACAATGTCATCCGCATATTGAAGACTGTGGATGGGTATTGTGCCAAGTTTCGGAGGGTCAGATTGAATTGACCGAAGGTGCTCGTCCAGGTCAGCAGTGTAAATGTTGAAGAGGCAGGGTGCCAGCACACACCCTTGTTTTAACCCGTTGAGTGTTTGGAACTTCTTAGTAATGCTGTGCCCATCTCCTTTCCTGATTTGGACCAGAATACAGGTTGATTGTGGCCTCCAGCAACTTAGCTGGGACCCCCCAGTTGTACATTTTTGCCCATAGCTTGGCTCTTGAGACCTTATCAAAGGCTGCTTTGAGGTCGATGAAACATGCATAAAGTGGCCTTGATTTTACGAGGGCTTGGTTGGCCAGGAGGGTTACAGCAGAAATATTCGTCAGAGTGCCCATCCCGGCCCTGAATCCGGTTTGCGTATGAGGAATAAGGTTTATTCGCGCCGCCCAGTCCTCTAGATCTACCAGAATGTTTGAAGCATATTATTTAGCCTCCACATCAATTAACGCAATCAATCTGTAATTTGAAGGATCGGAATGAGAGCCATATTTATATATTGGGCTTAGAATACTTCCCTTCCAGGAGCCAGGGATCATGTTAGAGGCTAGGATGTCCGAAAAAAGAGGAGTTCGGTTATCCGCCCAAAATGGTGGATTGTGCCGAAACAAGGCGTTTGGGAGGCCGTTAGGCCCAGGGGCCCCCTCAGATCTTAGGCTGTTTGTTGTTTTTAAGACTTGTTCTTTAAGGATCTGAGGAGGAAGGTCTAAATCGGGGGGGGGGGGTTGTTGTTTACTTGGTCTCTGGCAATAGCTGCGTTATTTAGTTGGAAGCCGCAATCGACGATGCCTGGAGGTGGAGTTTCATTATATAGTAATTCAATATGGGCTCTCCATATTTCCTCCATGATGTCCGAGTTGTGGTGTCGGTTCCTGCCATTGGTTAACTGATTGATAATTTCCCAGAAGAGCTGGGAGTCTCTTTGTTTACAACAGTAATGGAGTTTCACCCAAAGATGTTCATGGAATGTTTGCTTAGCTGCCTTAATGCCTCTTTTAAAGTTTTTTCTGGCTTTGGAAATTAGTAGCAGTTGGTCTTGGGTGGGTGATGAGCCCTGAATTCTTAGTTGTCGTAAATATTTATTCAAATGTTGTTTTTGAATTCTAAGGCTTTTTGGTGAACCATGCTGCCCCCAATGGTTTTCCTGCTTTTCTGAAAGTTGTTTGTTTAGAACACTTTTGATTTAGCTCTCTGGTAAATGACTCCTAGGCCTGGATACTAGATGGTTCGGTTTTGGACTTCATCAAGATGCTGGTACATGAATCCATAAGCTCGCTTATGGTGTCCTTTTCCAGGTGAGGCATTTAAGGTTATGGCAATGGAGTTGTTGCGACATTGCGTTAATAAGAATTGGGTTTATGTTTTTTCTTAAGAGCGTGAAAGATTGTGGTTGGTGGTCGCTCTCTGCTCTATCCAAGATTTGAAAGTTTGTGATATGTTGAACAAGGTTGTGGTCTGTGAAAGAATAATCGATGATTGAGGCTGACTTTTGAGTGACCCTTGTGTATGCTGCTGGATTATCTGTCGGGCTGTGACCATTGAGCATTCGCATTGAGAGATCATACAAGTGAACTACACATTGCTTGCCAAAAGTGTCACGTTGAATTTTGGCCTGAGTGTGCCCCCGAGTGGAAAGGCCCCCTATTGCTCTCCCTTGGTTAGTCCCCTTTGTAGCCGGGTTCTGAAATTCCTTGTAGCCTATTAGGGGAGTGGATTTTGTTAGCCATGTTTCCTGGAAGAGGAGTATATTGTGTTGTGTAATGAACTCCATAAAGTCAGGGTCTTCTAGTTTCGCGCCGAGGCCAAACACGTTCCAGGAGCAGAATTTAAAGCCTGTGAGTGAGTTAGTGGCAACATGTAGATTTTTTCATTCTCCGGCTTGGGGGGTTCTAGGCATATTTAAGTGCAGAGGTCCGGTAGACTGATTGGCTTCAGGGTGAACAAATGTAATTGTAATTGTCCTAGCCTTGGAGTCTATGCCTAAAAGAGGGCTGTGGTTATCTTGGCCTTTAGCGCCTTTAAACAGACCTGCTGGGTGTAAGGGCATGTTTAGTGGGTTGGGATAACACGGGGTAGATTTATTTTAACTCAATGTCCCATTTTTGGAAGGGGGCCCTCTGCTGCCAGATTTGCTCAATTAGGAGGGGGTCAGTAAACGTGGCGGTGGTTGATTCTTGGGATTCCTTAGAATGCCTATTCTGATGGAACTCTATACTTTCAATGTCCCTGGAGTTGATATGGAGAACGAAGGGAGTGCTTTAAATAGTTTTAACAGAACGCTTCTATTAAGAATGTCGTGGTTACCCCTTGAGGCATAGTGGGGGATAAAGACCAGGTTTTTATTGTTTCGGGAGGTATCAAGCTGCGGCACTTTTTTGGCACCATTTTTCGTTTTTGTAGCTCCCCCTGTAAGCCCTGGGAATGTAATGGGCAAATGCAGGGTGCCGCGCGTATTGTTTTGGGTGGGAGTTTTTTTAACCTTTACGTTGGTAGTGACATTGCTTTCTGGGCTTGACTTGTAGGTTTTCTCAAGGTTGCAATAGTCTTTCCAGGTATTGTCCTTTATCATATTGGCCTCTCTAGGGCACATTATAGTTGCTACTTTCATTTCAATCCTGGGTGGAGATACAAGTTTTGCTGTTTGTTTAACCAAGGTATTGAGTAATTGCTTCTCTTTCCTGGTTGAAGGTTTGAATAGACTATATAGGTTATCTGGCGGCGTTTGTTTCCATTTGATGTGATTTGGGCTGCTAATAATAGTGAGGGAGTCGAGAGGGGCGGTTAGGGATTCCTTGTTGCTTATTGCTTCCAAAGAGTTTGGGACCTCATCTTTTAGGCTTTGTTTCCTTTCCTGTTCATGTTGGGCGGAAGTTACGTTAATTGGCTGTAATAATCGTTTACTTTTTCTCGCTTTTCTGAGGCGTTTTTTCTCCCGCTTGGTTAGTTGCTTAGTTCCTTTGGACAGCCTCCCTAGAGGCTAATCACAATAGTCGGAGGATTGGGAGGCCAAAGCGTTAGAATTGTCATGGGAGTTAGCGGCCATCGGTACGGATGTATTTACTAAAATTGAGGTTGGAGAAGGACCTCTGCTGCCGGGAATTTGTCCTTCCGTATGCCTAGGGCTTGCCATTTCCATTTCCCGTGGGGCCTCGTGAACTTTCCCTGCCTTGGAAAGATTGTTTGAAAGGGCTTCCCTGGAAGTACCCAGGAGGTCTATCAATAAGCTTGGTACCACGGCTAGTTTATCGATGATTTGAGTACAATGACAGTGGCACGGTTGATATGTGGTTTCTTGGTCTCGCTGCACCTTCGTGATCAACTTGTTGAAGCTGTGTAGTTTTTGTTAAATCCCCTGGACGTGAATTGCTAGAATATTTAAAAGATCTACTTGGGTATCAAGCTTGTCAGCGTGGAGGGTCATTGCTTTACCGATAGAATCTAAAGTGTTAAGCAAGAGCGGCCAGACAAAAGATGTTGGGGAACAGCTGGATTCTCCCGAGGGAGCCTGGGCGTGGTGTTCCATTTTATTAGCCAGGGCTGGAAGCGGGTCGCTCTGACTTCTAGGGGACGTGCAGGATAGGTCCCTCATTCTTGTGTCCTTGATTTGAACGAGTGGCAGTGCGGGGGTTGATCTGTATGTTTCAAACTGAAAGAACGACTCCTCCAACGATTCAGATTGACTAAGGTATTGTCCTTTGTGGTGGATGGCTTCCAACAGGTGCAGAGATTGTTCAAGATTGTCTCTGCTGTTTGTGTTTGGGTTGGCAGGTTTTTCCACCTCGAGGTGGCAGCCTCCTGATAACGTGATCAGATTGCCAAATGGACTCATAATATTTGGGGTCGGTTTATTGAATGTGGCTGCAAGCAGGGGGGGCTGAAAAGGACTGAAGAGGCTTTGACTGATGATGGATTTGTGCCTCAATTACAATAGATTTTGGCCTTTGGTGCAGGACCGGGGTATGGAGTGCTTTTGAGGATAGAATTTGGAGACTTGGGACTACGGTGGATATTTTGGTTTTGGCTGCCCAGCCGTCAGTCCGACGGCCGCTCCTGTCGTCCTCACTCCTTATGATGATTTTGTCAAATGAGGGACTCATTGGAGCCTCACTTATGGAGGATTTGATAGATAGAGTTGATATATTTGCTTTCGGGGTCTTGTGGTCATTGAGGTGTCGGGTTTCCAAAGTAGTTTTAATGGCGATTTTTAAAAAGTCAGTGGTCAGGGCCCATTTGCTACTATTTTGGCCTGAGTGGGGCCTAGTTTGAGTAGTACGTGAAACTATGATGCCGCTTTTCCACTTTGCGTCCGAGGTCGATACAGTAAGTTGCTTCGGAGTAGCTATTGGCTCAACACCTGCCTCGCGTTGGGTTGCGCCGGCTGAGGCAGTTGGAAATTTTGCTGGGAATTGTGAGGTTGCTGGCTCGCACAGCAAGTCCGGATCTCGACTGCATGGAGGACTGGATCCTGGTGGGAGCATACTGAGAAGGGCAGTGGTGGGTGCCATGAGTTCCTCCTTTGCCTTATGCTTTGGTTTGAGTAGAGGGGCCCCTCTGGTTTTTCCTGAACGCATTTCCAGCTGCTGGTCTGGGTTACAGTGCCTTAGTTCTTTGCTATACTTTACTTTATACTTTGGTTTCCTATTCTTTCATGATCTTTCCTTTGCCTTTGCTTTGCCTTTGCTTGCTTTGCTTTGCTTGTTTGGCTCTGCCTCCGTGCCCGTTACAACCACTCATCAGGCTCTCCTCAAGTCAGGGCCAGACAGTGTGATCCAGTAAATTCTGCCAGTTCAGGCAGTGAGGACAGTTTGGGCGCCTCGAGATCGGGTTTGCCAGTAATGTAATGTAGCCAGTTCCTGTCGGCTCTGCACACCTTGGTTTGGTTCACCAATTCAAATGCTTGCATTTGTACTTAAACACAATGTAACAAAATGAAAACACTATATATAGAAGCCACACCAATTTAGTAATATAACCAATCTTTATCTGAATAAAACAAGACCAAAACGACAAAAATTGAACATACACAAGCAAAGATATACCTTTTAAAATGTTCAAGATATTTCAGTCCATAGAAAACTATGGATGCATCACTTTTATGACAAAGTACCTGGGATGCGTCAAAATCAAAGATGAAAACAAGTGTAGGGGAGATCAAGCGCTAAAAAACAAAGTAATACATTGATACCTTATGTGTAGGAGAGGTGATGGATTGATTCCTTACTGACAGGGGTAGTGATGCATCAGTTTCCAGACATGCGGTCTGGGTCCCTTACTGCTGGGCTTCGTCGATGAAGAACTTGGTACACAAGGGCAATGCGTTGGAAATCTAGATGTGCTAGGGTTTATGTGGTGGCAAAACAGGTTATATGTCGATTTTCTAGCCGCATGGAGGTGATGTGTTGATTGCTTGAGCCTCACAACAGGACCTGCATCGGAGTCGGATGGGTGTCATGGACCTTGTTGACACAGTGCTCATGACTTGGGCAGCGGCGATCTTTCAGCCACACAGCAGGTGCTGCGTTGATTCTTCAGCCGCAGCAATGCATTGGTTTTTCAACCACACTGTTTTGCTGTGGCGTGAAAAACAGGCGCTGAAGGACAGTGCATGGATTTTCTTCAGTCCTTTGCAGCTAAGCCATCTCCAAGAGGCCAGAATTGGAATTGGCACCACTTGGGAGTTCAGAACTCCCAGCAGAAGAGTTCACTGGCTACAGGTGAAGTCTTTGATAAGCCTGAGACTTCTTAAAAGGAGGCAAGCACACACAAGCCCTTTGATAACCTTGGAAAGCTGGATACTAAAAGCAAAGTCCAGTCCTTTCGCTCTCCAAGACAGAAGCAGCAAGCAGTTGGCCCGTACAACATAACCAGCAAGCACAGTGGCAGTTCACCTCCTACAGCTTCTCCAGCTCTTCTTTTTGGAAGAATCTCCTCTTAGCCCAGAAGTGTTTTAAAGTTGTAGTGTAACAGGTCCAATACTCATACCAGGTTCTGCCATTGAAGTAGGCAAACCTCAAAGGAAAGTCTTTGTAGTAAACAAGGCTCTGCCTTTCCCTGACCTTGCTCCAAATACACTACAGGGTGGTTGAGACAGCCATGTGCAAGGGCAGGCACAGCACAATTCAGGTGACAACTCCTCTCACCACTCTAGCTCAGGAAGACCCACCAGCCTGGTGATGGACCATAAGGATATGCAGAGCACACCTCAGCTCCCTTGGTGTGACTGTCTCGCGTGAATGGCAAAGCAAGAAAATGCCCACTTTCTAAAAGTGGCATTTTCAAACACACAATTTAAAAAACAACTTCACTAAAAGACGTATTTTTAAATTGTGAGTCCAGGGTCCCCAAACTCCAACTCTCTGTCTCTTCCCAATTGGAAGTTACACTTGTAACAGGTTAAAAGGCAGCTCCAATGATAAGCTATGGGAGAGATAGTCCTTGCAATAGTGAAAAACAAAAGTGGCAGCATATCACTATCAGGTCATACCAGTTAATGCCCTACCTTTCGCATATACTGCACCCTGCCCATGGGGCTACCTTGGGCTTTACGTAGTAGTGTCTTACATGTAGAAAAAAGGTAGGTTTGGGCTTGCCAAGTGAGTGCACTTGTCGGGTTGACATAGCAGTTTAAAACTGATCTCAAACACTGCAGTGGCAGGTCTGAGACATGTTTGCAGGGCTATTCAGATGTGTGGCACAATGAGTGCAGCAGGCCCACTAGTAGCATTTGAATTACAGGCTCTGGGCACAAACAGTGCACTCTACTATCAGTGAATAAAATGTGCCAATCATGGATAACCAATTACCAATATAATTTAGACAGAGGGCACATGCACTTTAGCACTAATCAGCAGTGTCCTAAAGCCAACAAAAACAGGTCAGAAAAAATAGGAGTAGGAAGGCAAAATGTTTGGGGCTAATCCTGCAAAAAGGGCAAGGTCCAACACCTAAGTTGAGCATAACGGTTAAGCAGTTATATCATTAATCCTTATTGGTTTGTTTTTAAAGCTGCCATCCACTACTTGTGGCATGGTTCATCATGGGGTCTCATCCTGGTCCCTAAAAACCAGGATTGGCACAGCCATTTTCCAGGGAGCACATAACGATTTTACCCGACTGGTTCTAATTATTTGTATTGAAAAATAACTTAAGAACACCTGGTATCGCTTTATTATTGGTGTCCTGGGTATGGTTAAAAACTGTTATCACCAGGGTGCATTAGAGTACCACATTTTCCCTACACCCTACTTATTAGTTATCAACATGTTTCAATCTTACTTTAAGTGGTCTCTAAGGAACCTAGGCTTTAGACAGGACAGGTATTACCCTGTATAAGGTTGATTTTAAGTCTCTACATATCGTATTTGTATCAGTTGGAGCTATTCTAATATAACACACATATGGTGTTTGTCTAAAGCGTATGCATGATCATTTCCCTTGTAAAAAGGTATCTCCCAAACTTGTTCCACTGGCATTTGATGTTCAGTGGGTCACTGATACCTATTTGTTGTTTGTCCTAAGGAGGCACGTGGCTACCCAATACAAAGGTTTGTCATTATGCATTCGCCTGCATGCAAATGTGCTGTGTTTGAAACTGTATTCATATTACAAAGGATGGAATAGGAGTCTTATAGATTGGAAAATAACTTATTCTTATCTTTCTAGGCACCAATATGTGTTTCCTACATTGTGGCAAGTATTCCTGCATGTATGTTTGTCTGTTATTTTGTATGTCTGCTTGTAATAACTCCAACTGATACAAAAATGACATATAGAGGCTTAAAAATAACCTTATATGAGTTAATACCAGTCCTAACAATTAAACAGGATCCTTAGAGACATTTTGCACTTTCAGGTATTGGCAGTCTTAAGGGGTAAAAGTTGACAAAGTGCACTTCTGTCATATGAGCATTAGGCATCCAATATTTTTACATTAGGAACTAAATCACATTAAAATTAAATTTTCTGACACAGTGGCGTATATGATTAGGGTTCCTGGCTCTTGTCACTGTCTCAGAGATTTACTTAAATTGCTTAACCTAAATAGTAAAAACTATTTTGTTTAACAATTCTTCCTTTCACTGTTAATATAAATGAATGTTTCTTACACGTCCAGGGTAATAGATATCCAAATTTAAATGGTGTATTTCTTACGAACAAAACCCTTCTCTCAGCTCTGACACTAATGTGATACATTACGTTCCATGCACCGTGTAAGGGTGTTGAGGGGTTTTAGGGTTAATGGGTGGGCAGAGTTTAGGGCTGCTGCATGTTTTTAAGGTTCAATTATGGGTAGTGGTTGAGGTGGTGAAGAGTTTTTAGTGTTCAGTGATGAATATTTTAGGGTGATGAGGAGTTCCTATGGGTCATGGATGGCTGATGTTTAAGGATGGTGAGGGTTTTTAAGTTTCAGAGATGGGTGGAGTTTGGGTGTTCTGAGGTGTTTGAAGGGGTATGGGTTGAGTGGGTTATAGACATAGAAAGGTTTTTTTTAGTATTCAGGTTTGGGTGGTGTTAGCGATACTGAGTGATTTTATGGTTTACGGATGGTGGATTTTGCTGTTGAAAGGGCTTTTGGGTTTCAGGAATGAAAGTAATTTAAAAGTGGTGAGGGGCTCCATGGAGCAAGGATTGATGGTGTTTAGGGGTTGTGAGGGATCAGCGATAGATGGTGTTCATGGGTGCTGATGGATCCGCAAATTGAAAGCATCCAAAGTAATTGTTTAATAGTGTAAAGATATAAATATGAAATAATGTTCCCTGAAGTAGAGCACTGAAATAAATATCTGTGACAAAAGTGCTTCTGAAAGTAAGACCTCCAACCGTTGCGTTTACACTGAAAGAATTAACATTCAAAAGCCAATTTCGATCAAAAGGACATTCTATGAGTTGGTTTCTGCGAAAAGGTAAATGCTATTCATTCTACAAATTTCCATTACACACTTTAGATAAAATGGATTCTCAGTAATGGTATTCCGTGAATTCATTCTTCTATGAAATCTAATACAACCAACTGCCGTCTCTTATTTCCTATGGAAGCACTTGCTAATATATGAAGTGTATTGGGGATGTGGTCACCTATGTTTTGTTTTAATCCTCTGACCCATTGTTGGCGCGGTCAGAGATGCTAGCTTTAACTAATTCAAAGTTTTGCATACGAGCATCCAAAGTAACATATTAACATGTTGCAAAAGCCTCAAAATGCTGCAGTACGATCATTCGTAGCTTTAAACAAAACACGATAAAATGGATACAAGGCACCCCAGCTCGGTGGAAACTGCATGTATGGGGAAGTAGACACTAGCAGAGGTACCCTGGTCTCTGACAAAAGAGTACCCCAGGAACACAGGCGTCATTCTAGTTTTCTAATATGCAGGAGAAACACTAATGAGTCCTGTGCAAAAGGGGAAATACATTTGAAGTGTTGAATTGGAGCAAGGACCAATTCCGGATGCACAGGAATGAGGTTGTTGAAGTAAGCATCCGATATCGGGACATGGACACAGGATTTTTTATCCTACCATTCTCCTTGCCATGAAACCGGAGTAACTCATAATAAAAAACAACAAAAAACTCCTTCCTCACTATAACGTAACTTATTTCTCATGACCATTCCCATCCAAGAAAATCATTCCCCTTTAAAAAAAAAGCTCAGGACGAGCTTACATTTCACCTTTATGGTGCTGGTGAAGACGCACTCCCTATATTGAGGCATGCCACCTATTATGGGTGTGGGGTTGTGTCCTTTTGTAAAAGATTGCCTTTGACATTCGCTCCAAGTTACCATAAAACCTAATAATAACATCATTTATATCCTAATGAACAAACCACATGAACACAGCTGATAGCATATACCTGTAACTGGTAACATAATCCACCAGCCTTTGTATGTAAATCATATTTCCAATGGCTGTGCCAGCTGTGTTACTAAGGCCAGAATGTCAGTAGGTTTACCACCTGGAAATAAGATGGGTAACTGATGGTGAGGTGGACAGTGAAGCTGCCAATGTTTTGTGAATTCCTTGCTGCTACCGAATGCTTGAAATTCTTACTGATTTTCATTTTCTTTGCACACATTCTATTATTCAACAAGCCCCATGATTCCTTTTATAAATGTGCACTTGCAGCCCCTCTTAAAGGTGCGATTTGCCATTGTTTTCAATTCAAATAGCTGTCTCCCACTCCCCTGGTGGAAGTAGGAATCACTGGTATGTGCAATCATCGAAACTACTTTTCATTTGTATTTTTACATTTACATTTTGCAAGTACTCCTCTTCTTCATTTATTTATTCTATGCACTTATTTTCTATTTTTCTTTGTGCACTTACCATCATGTATCATTATCTTTATATAAACTATTTATGCTGTAAATGTCTGCCGCTTCATTTACGCACACATGCTTCACACTTTAAACCACTTGAACCTGCAGCACAATTTATGAAGGCTGTTCTATTATGCACACACACACATACACCTTTCGCATACACACACACACACACAACGTTAGCATTGTCAGGGTTACTAGGATTATGCAGCATGGAGGCCTAAATTATGTTGCAAGTCTGTGACTTTAGTGGTTCACCCTGACAAGAAATGTGTTTATTACTTAAGGTGGGCAGCCAAAACTCCTTAGCTAATAGCTCAATTTCTTACAATAAAGTTATCCATGTTATGTGGTAAAAAATGCATATTACGCTACACTTTCCTTGTCAGTGTTATTATATCCTTTTCAGTTAGACACATTTTGGAGAAATCTGCAAATGTTGCAAATTATATGACGAATGCAGTAAATCTATAATTAGACGGCAAATGCTGAAGCCACAGAAACTCCTGTCTCCACTGACCCTCACCACTGGCCGTTATTTTATTAGCAATTTATTCAAGAAAGTTAAGCAAAATCCAAACAATCTTATTCCGAAGAGTGCCCATTACTGCCTTCACGTCTAAGAAAACAACTTTTTTTTTCTTGTGATATTAAAATACATAACAGGCACAATAGTTCTATATCGTCATTTTAGGGTTCTGATTATATTTACAAACCACTCAAAGTTTAGACTGGTGGTTAATGGTTTCACCAGAATTCTTTTATGGCAGAAACGGATCATATTACGCAGTTATCTATTATGCAGTTTCTCTCTATATATATATCTATGTACGGGCGTGTCATATACGCATATTGATGTATCACAAAAAAAAATGTAAGGCTAAAGTTGCATTTATAGTTAGGTATAGTAAGAAGATCTTGTTATGAAAAACAGAAGTTCATTAAAAAACATAGGTTAAATACTGACAGTCATAATAATTTACTAGGCTAACAATAACTTGCACCCCGCCATGCACTGCTTATCACGTCACATATTACATTGCTCATGATATGTTGAATGATATCACTGATGACATCACTTTTAATAATATATTCATACACAGTTTGAGTTACAGAGTGTACACCTATTGGTGCATAGAAATAGCCTAAGCCTTAGAAGCAAGTATGGTTGCGCCTATTGAAAGTTATATGGTGCACCATTTACAAATTACTAGAGTTTGGGGTCCAAGTCGTAATCAGTGTTAACCCCTTCCATGCTGCCGTCGGCCATTGGCCGACGGCAACGCTTCCTCGCTGGTGCTGCCGTCGGCCAATGGCTGACGCGTCCGCGCCCGTTTTGCGGAAGTCCCGCATTCATTACCAGCAGGCTGGACTTCAGGAATGCACTCTTCATAAGAATCACTGGACGCCTCCGGACAAGCCTACAGACAATGAAAACTCAGCGGCAGGTCTCATCCTCGACCTCGCCAGAAGGACCCACATCACACCCTACCTCACAAAGCTACACTTGCTCCTGATCCAGAAGAGATTGCAGGTCAAGATGAATGACATGCATAGATTAACAAAAGCCTGCCCTTCCAGCAACTGACCAGACACCTACGATCGACCTCCCTATTCCTTAAAGACACCCCCCTGGATCCGCTGAACCAACAGCCGAGGTGGCCAAAGCCTGGCACAACATTCTCCTGCACCTCAGTACAGCCCCATTGCTCCAGCAATTCAGGAAAGAACTAAAGTCTGTTTGAATGAAAATATCACCACTAACAGCTAGGAACTCCAGCACCTGGAGACGAGTGATTGGTAGATCTTTATAAATATCATATTGATTGAATGATGCATTAATTTACAAGTAATTAGACATAGGCACTATGGTGACAGCCCTAGTGAGCACTGGACCATGTAACCATACTATCCCCACATGTACTAGAAACAATGTAAGGGGTTTTGCTTACTGAGGGGTTATAAATACAGCCTTATGTGCCATTTTTCAATGTTTCTTTTTTTTTTTTAGCTGCCAGGTGTCCCTGCATCTTTGGTGGGGCACCTGGCATTTAATCATTGATGTAGCATGGGGAGGTCAACCCTGTGCTAATCAGCTGCCTCCCCATACTCAACACTACTCTTGTGCCAGAGCTGGCTTTTCCTTTTTCCTGCCCATAATGAATGTGTGCTTGGAGGTGTTGACAGGAATGAGCATGAGCGGTGGAGGATCACTACCTCATGCGGAGGGGGGGTTCAGCTGCACTCCAAGTTTTTCTTCAGTCCCAGTAAGATAGGGTCCTCCTGAACAAGACTTGTGTGGTAGCACCTTGGGATTAGGGTCTCTTGGAGGAGGGGCATAAGCGCTGTATGTTTCCTCTTTCTGGGCTCCTGGCACTTGCCTTCACCTGAGGGCTTCCTCAACAGCCCATCCATAGCCCACCAGCAGAGTAGCCTTGCTGCCGCCCTCTCCAGGCCCTGTCTTTCAGGGGGTTCTCTGATAGAATATCGATGACAAAACATTGACGTTAAAAATATTGAAAAAATATATAGAATACAAAAATATCGACTCCCATACCTACAAAGGTAAGTACAAAATATTGAATCAAAAATATCAATGTAAAAAAATATAGATGCAAAAAATATCGATTTAAATATACGTATAAAATAAAATGACATTTATTATATATATCAAATATTAATATTAGTTTTAACAAACGTAATCAATTTTAATATACATTTTAACAAAATATACCAAATAAACTTGATAAAAAAATAAACACACAAACATAATATTTATACATATATATAGATATAATATTTATGCATATATTTACTTTAAAATGAGTAAACTATTATCTTTTTTT
The DNA here is from genome assembly GCF_964261635.1 of Lissotriton helveticus. Classification (NCBI taxonomy): domain Eukaryota; kingdom Metazoa; phylum Chordata; class Amphibia; order Caudata; family Salamandridae; genus Lissotriton; species Lissotriton helveticus. Next base: position 524,341,074 of record NC_136063.1, on the reverse strand, counting down.
ATTTTAATCCTTTCAAATTATATAAAAATTAAATATATATAGCAATAATGTAAAATATAAAAAAAACATTCTACCATAATTTAAACCAATCCCAATGCAATCAGTGCAACAGTTGGGAGAGTGTTGGATAGCAAAATAATAACATTTTCCATTCCAACTCTAGTGAGTACAAAAGCAGGGAAAGTGTTGGATAGCGAGGGGTAAAAATTACTATTCCCACTCCAGTGAGAGCAAGAGTAGGGAAAGTATTGGATAGCGGAGGAGTAAAAATGACTATTCCCACTCCAAAGAGTGCAACAGTAGGGAAAGTGTTGGATAGCGCAGGGGTAACATTTACTATTCCCAATCCAGTGAATGCAAGAATAGAGAAAGTGTTGGATAGCAGAGAGGTAAAAATTACCGATCCCACTCCAGTGAGTGCAACAGTAGGGAAAGTGTTGGCTAGCGGAGGGGTACAAATTACTATTCCCACTCCAGAGAGCAACAGTAGAAAAAGTGTTGGATAGCGGAGGGGAAAACATTACTATTCCCTCTCCAAAGAATGCAACAGTAGGGAAAGTATTGGATAGCGGAGGAGTAAAAATGACTATTCCTAGTCCAAAGAGTGCAACAGTATTGCATTGTTTTGCAATTGCATTATTTAGCGTTTACTACCCCTGACAAGGCTTTGAAGCGCTTTTTCGGTGAGTAGCATGCTACTCCGGAACCCATACAGGATTAGTGTTGAATTAGTATAGTGAAATTTGAAAGTAATTTGAGTGGTGGATAGGTTAGTTCGTTATTTGGATTCACAAGGATAGCGAAGGGATAAAAGATGGAAAAAGGTTTGCATTTAAATAGCGCCTCTTATCCCTGATGGGTTGTTGAGTTGCTTTTTTTGTCGAGTAGCACACTACTCCAGAACCCATAAAGGATAAGTGGTAAATTAGTATAGTGGAATATGAAAGTAATTTGAGTGGTGGATATTAGTCAGTTATTTGGATTGAGATAGATAGTGGAGGGATAGAAGAGAGAAAAAATGTGCGCATTTATATAGCGCTTGTTACACCAAATGGTGTGTTGAATCACTTTTTTGGTGAGTAGCACACTACTCCAGAACACATAAGAATTATTGCTGAATTAGTATAGTGAAATATGAAAGTAATTTGAGTTGTGGATGTTAATCAGTTATTTGGATTGAGAAGGATAGTGGCAGGATTGAGGAGGGAAAAAGGTTTGCATTTAGCGCTTGTCAACCCCAATGGGGTGCTGAATTGCATTTTTGACAAGTAGCACGCTACTCCGGAACCCATTAAAGGATTAGTGTTGAATTAGTATAGTGAACTATGAAAGTAATTTGAGTGGTGGAAATGTTAGTCAGTTATTTGGATTGAGAAGGGTAGTAGAGGGATAGAAGAGGGACAAAAGTTTGCATATTTATATAGCGCTTGTTACCCCTGATGGGGGGTTGAAGTGCTTTTTCTGCAAGTAGCAAGCTACTCCACAACCCATAAAGGATTAGTGGTGAATTAGTATAGTGAAATAGGAAAGTAATTTGAGTAGTAGATATTGGTCACTTATTTGGATTGAGGAGGCTTGAGATGAGTAAAAAGGGATGCTAAGGGAAAGAGTCAGAGGCATGAATTTAGAAAGGCTTGTTTTGGGAAATCGGTATGGTTAAAGAGGTGTCAGATGGTGCAAGGAGGGGTAGTGTAGGGGAGAATCTAGAAAGGGCTATTTTAGGGATCATGGTAGTGGCATGGGATTTGAGATGAATGAGAGAGTTGATGTAGAGGATATATTGATAGCGGTATTGGGTGAGAAATAGGGTAGTGCATTGGAAAGAGGAGTAGAAAGAGGTTTGAGATGGGTCAGAGAGTTGAGGTAGAAGATATATTGAAAGAGGTATAGGGTGAGAAATAGGGTAGTGCATTGGAAATGCTGAATTAGAAGAAAGTAATAAGTACATGGAAAGTTTATAGATGCATAAAGGAAGTAAGTATATATAGACTAAAGATGTTGATAGAGGTATAGGGTGAGAAATAGGGTAGTGTGTGAGAGGAATGTATTAAATATATAGATTCAAGTACATGGAAGGTATATAGATGCATAAAGGAAGTAAGTATAAGTAGAATAAAGATGCATTCGATAAACTCTGGTTTTCAAGTGTTCTGAAGATAAGGTAGTTGTCAATGAATCTTATGTTCGAGGTCAAGAGTTCCATATTTTGGCTGGTTGAACAAAGAAGGATGAGTCACCCAGGTTTTTTTCTTGTATCTTGGGATTTTGAGGCGAGGTGCCACTCTAGACCAGAGGTTCCTTTGATGAATGTGTTTGGTGATTTTATTCCTGATGAAGAGTGGTCCCATTTCATGTATCGCTTTGTGGGTGATACAAAGTAGTTTGAATGTGGATCTTCTGACAACCGGTAACCAATGCAGGGCTTTCACAGCAGGGGAGATGTGGTCTCGCGGTTTGATATGCAAGAGTAGTCTGGCAGCCGAGTTCTGAATCCGTTGTAGTCTTTTCATAGTCGTTAAAGGTGATCAGTGGTAGAGGCTATTGGCGTAATAGAGTTTGGACAGAACAACAGAGATGGTCGCTTGGACCTTGTGTGGAAATCCCAAATGGATTTGTCGCAGAGTTTTTATAGTAACAAAAATGTGTCCACCTGGGTATTCATCGATAGCTTGAAGTCCCTGGTCATTATGAGGTTTCTTACTTCCTTCAATACTTTAGGTGGTGATCCCAGCTCATCAGGCCAGGTGGCAGTAGGTCATAATGTTTCCAATCACCACATATGAGTATTTCTGTTTTGGAAGCATTCAATTTGAGAAGGCTCCAAGTCATCCATTGATCCACAGCTCTTTGGGGCATTCCAGTTAAAGGAGTATTTGCGTGTCTTCTGCATAGTTATAGCACATGAGTTGACATTGATTGATCAGTACTGGTAATGACTTCATGTACATGTTGAAAAGCATGGGCAAAATGATAGAGCCTTGAGGGACCCCAGGTTTTGTGGTGTACGGTTTGGATGAGAAAGGTGGGGAATGGATGACATTAGTTCAGTTTCAAAGGTAGGACGTGATCCAGTCTAAAGCAGTCCCCTCTTTAGAATCTTTGTATCAGAGTGTCATGGTCATCCGTGTCAAAGGCAGCCAAGAGGTCCAAGAGGAGTGGTGCAGCAACCCCGTTGAGGTCATCTGTGTTCTTCAGGTCATCCCAAATGGCAAGGAGGGCAGATTCTGTGCCTCTTCCCAGACAAAATCCTGTTTGAAAGTCTGAAAGTATGTGACATCTTGGCGAATGCTGCTCTTTCTATCAGTTTGCCCAGGAAAGGTCCATTTGTAATGGGTCTGTAACTGTCAGGGATCAGCGGGTCCAAGTTTGTTTTCTTCAGTAAAGGGGTATGTATGACTTTTTGAGTTCTTCTGTAAATATTCCGGTAGTTAAGGAGATGTTGATGATTCTTCTTATTGCAATGGCAGCAGATGTTGTTAGAAGAATTGTCTTGAAAGGTTGCGGTGGACACGGTTCAGAAGGGCTGCTGGCAGGCCTGCTTGCTTTGACCAGGTCCATAAATGTATTATGTAAAATGTGTTGGAAGGAACAGAGAGGCTGAGTTAGAGTATTCTTAGATTGTTGTATTCTAAAAGGGTTAGTGCTGGTACATTGTCTGTTTTAAGAACGAGTCCAACATGTCTGCTTTATCCGTGTAATTATTTACCGGTTTGTCTGTGAAATCTTGAGTAACGGTATGAGTTCCTTCTAGGCAAATCGCTTTACGAAATTCATTGTGTATTTTATAGAATTCTTTATTTGCACATTTAGCAGCTTGAATTCTGTCTGAATAGTACCTTTTCTTTGCTTTTTTGATAGCTGACTTATATAATCTGTTAATATTCTGTAGGTGAAGTTTGTCTTGTTTTTTTGTTTTGAGCCAGGCACCTTGCAGCTTTCTAATTTGTAGTTTTATGTCTTTTATCTCTGTATTTATCCAAGGTGCTTGTTTTCTTTTGTTCTGTTGTATGGTTTTGAGTGGTATCAGGATATCAAAAGCTTCCTGTAGCCACTCACATAGTTTTTGAACATAATTTATTGTTTCCTGATCTGTACAGGATGTTAGTTCTGTTTCTAAGTGTTCCAAATTGAGTTTTTTCCATGGTCGATAGGTGGATGCATGTAAGGTGGTTTTAGGTGAGTCGCTTAGTGTTGTTTTATGTTGCAAGGCAAACAAATGGTGACCGGAGTTACAGTTTGAAAGGTAACTATTTCGGTATTAGCAAAAAAGACATGTAGGATATGTCCAGTAATATGTGTGGGTTTATGGACAATCTGATGCAGGTTCAGTGCGTCTAGGCCAGTGATTATTGTTTTTGGATGGGTCATATTGGGTTTGTCAAACCAAATGTTGAGGTCACCCAGAACGCATGGATTGGAGTGTATTGTTATCAGATTTGAAACTGTGTCTAGGGAAAGTGTTGGATAGCGTAGGGGTAAAAATTACTATTCCCACTCCAAACAGTGCAACAGTAGGGAAAGTGTTGGATAGCAGAGGGGTGAAAAGTTCTATTCCCATCCCAATGAAAGCAAAAGTAGGGAAAGTGTTGGATAGCGGAGGGGTAAAAATTACTATTCACACTCCAGTGAGTGCAACAGTAGGGAAAGTGCTTAATAGCGAATAGACAAAAATTACTATTCAAACTCAAACAGTGTAAAAAAACATTAAAAATCATAAAAATCATAAAAAATATTTAGAAATAAAAATCAAATATATCAAAGAAAAAAATATCATGATATTAATTACATATACAAACCTACAAATATTATATAATCTAAAATATTAAAATCTGTTATAAAATAACATTCTTTTGAATTAGAAAACATTTGCAAACAAATAATTAATACATAAATGTATTTATTGTATTTCCTACCCTATAACACCACACCAATAACAAAACACTTCAACATTTCTAATGACATTTTTTCCCAAAATTAACATAATTAATAATGAATTATAGGAATATTACTAATAAAAAAATAAACATTAATTCAATACAAACACTGTAACACTATGATATCCACTACACACACCTAAATTAAACTCTAAAATAATAAAACACAATTAAAACGTATTTATAAATTAAAAACTATTACTATTGACAACTAATAATAAAGTAATCAAAATGTATTTAATACCCACCCTTTACCCTTTTAAAAGTAAAAAAAACAGAAAAAAAATTAAACAATTACCCAAAATACATATCAAATACATCACATTAATTAACAAACTATATATTAATTAATTAAATACAAATTACTTCCCACCCTTCACTCCTATGTATACCAAAACACTTAACATTGATTACAAAATTCTCATAATTAATTACTAATCTATTTATTATAATTAATTAACATCCAATCAATTAATTAATTAAAAAAATTACTTCCTACTCTTAACACCTATAAAAACCACAACACACACCTAAAATTAATTATACAACTAACATAATTATTTACCAATTAATTAATTGAGAGTAATTAACAACCAAATATTAATTAATTCATAATTATTTTACACATTTAACACTACAACATCTCCACTAAACAAATATTAATAAATACATACTAATCAATAGGTTTAATATAATTACATTACTTCCCACTCTATTCCCGTATAAACTCACAACCTGCCAGGGAACTAAAAACGCAAAATTCAAATAAAAAATTAATAACTACAAAAAAATTAACACATATATCAGAAATACAAACAATTCTTATACAAAAACATATAACACATACATATAAAATAAATACTAAAATCCATAACAATAATAAACAAACAATATTTTTAGCAACTATATTTTTTGCAAACAAAATAATCCGTTCCGTGCTGCAAATGACCGTTGGCCGTCGCAGCTCCGCCCTCCCTTTCGAACACCCGCACCACTGCGGAATTGCCTCTGCGGTTAAGGCGTTAAACATTTCAATATTTTTAACATCGATATTACTTACCTAAATCGATATTCTGACCACGAGAATCTGTATGTCGATATTTCTGACTCACGATATTTGCAACTTGATATTCGTGCAAGTCTATATTTTTGATTCAATATTCTGTCTCTGCACCCTTTCAGGGCACTTGCAGCAGAATTATTAGCCCTCTCCTTAATGAAGGTCACCCATCTGCAGGATCAGTTCCCAGAGGCTCCCAAAGAAACCTTTGGGGTCCGCAAACACAGACTACTGCCATAGAGTTTAAAAGAGCCAGAACCACTGGCCCTGGAGAAACTTATGTAATTCCTAGGTGCCAGCTGTGATGTAAAAGTCCTTACATTCATCCTTGGAGTGGGATTACGTGGCTTCTCTTACCAGCAGGGCATTACTCCGACATTGTTGTTCTAAGGTTCACAAAGTTTTCAACAATCTCACCATTGTGCATGGGTTTTTAAATGGGGGTGTAAAGTCTTGGGTGGTAAGCACCTCCGCCCAATCCAAGGGTGCCACATGATAACCCGACCCTTGCCTCAACCTGCCTGCACAGCATTGTAGGAAAGTTAAACATGGCAGCTTGAAGTGATCTGCTGCCCCTTGTATTGCTTGTTCCTCTTATTTCCCCAAAACCTCAAATTTTTGACCGTAAACAGTAATGGCCACCCTTTCATTTCTAACATTCCAACAGCCAGCCAATCAGAGCACTCATAGGAGCTTCTTGCTACCATGAGAGCGTGAAGGCTCACAGGAAAAATGGGCCTCTCAACCAATCACAGGGCTCCATATTTGATTTTGCGCTCTTGCTGGAAGCTCACGGGTCTCTCGTGTGTCTAATTGCCAAAGTATACAATTATTTTTTACCCTTAATATCTCAAACACTACTGAATAGATTTACACCAAATCACCAAAAACACAATCTGCGACCAATATGTAGCTTCCCGCCGAATTGTCTGTAATTCTGTTCAGCAGTTGGTGCTGTAGTCTTGTCTAAGAAGTCAATGACAAAAAGTATGGAGATTTTACATTTTG